>NW_021836590.1:0-2500 GCF_006345805.1 Octopus sinensis | reverse complement strand
TGATACATGTTCCTGTGTTGGCAATTATAACTGTCTTAAACGAAATGGCATTACTTTTTGACTCACCCTCGTATATATATATATATATATATATATATAGCAATAATAAATCTCTGAACGAGATGTAAACAGTAACTGCACGACAATGTAAGGTATACTAGCCATCTCAATATGGCTAACCACTGGTTACTGTAGCTTGTATCCCCAGAAGAACATCGTCTCCAGCTGGCTTTAGGCACACTTTCTGTGCCCTTATGGTATTTGCAAAGGGAGGTCATCCCTTCCTCGTCAACCTAAGTGATTCGCACGGACTGCAGTTTCTAGGTATTTGCCTGTCTTCTGCGTACGGCAATCACCAGTTTTCGATTAATTCTTTATTACGATTATAAAATCAGTACATAGAAGAACAAAGCAGGACATACATACAAAAAACAGTTAAGTGGTTCGTTTAAAAATTTCCACAATATATGGATTATTCATTATACAAAAAACTGTATTTAAATTGTCCTTTGCATTGACTATATAACATTACATTAGATTGAAATCTTACCGATATATTAAACCCCGCAACCTATAAGGCCCCGCAGCTTTCCTTTCCTCTTCTCCATCCATAGTTAAACTGGGTTTCTGACACCCACCTTTTTCGCCACTTCCTTCCATCTTTTTTCATACACACCTCGTGGTAAGGTCTTCTTTTGCAGCCCCATTTTGCTCTTCAGATGATATCTGAAGTAAGTGAGCAAGCCGGGGCCTGAGACAAAGGATCCTATTGCGACTCCTTCCATTCTTGTACGCCACATGCATTCTTTTACTACTGCAACCGTGCAGTGAAAACATGCCTCACCTTCCTTCGAGAGTCCAGTTGGCGGTATCATCTTAATCATAGACTCAGCCGACAGCTGTACTCGTCCCAGATGCGATAACACGTGTTCTGCGTAACTTATCAAGTCTGACAACTGCCGACAGTGTACAAAAGCGTGCTGGACGGTTTCATCGTCCAACCCGCATCTTGGACATGTCGGTGGCACTGAAATTCCGTGCCGCGATAACTTCTCGCGAACAGGTAAAGCATTCCTATAACACTGCCAGGCCAGGGATCTTTGAAAATTATCCAAATACCCCGTCCTGAAAGTCTTTTTAAACAGGTTGGTAAGCTGGTCCTCGTCGAACCCCAGAGCCCCAATCACCAGTTTTCGATGAAGGGAGTCCCAATGCAAATCCTTATATATCGTTTTTCCAGTAACTTTTCGTCACTGATCTCGAAAAACTGTATGCAAGAAATAATAAATCTCTGAACGAGATGTAAACAGTAACTTCACGACAATGTAAGGTATACTAGCCATCTCAATATGGCTAACCAGTAAGGGTGGGTGTTACTGTAGCTTGTAGCTTGAGACGATGTTCCCTTGGGGCTACAAGCTACAGTAACATCCACCCTTAGTGGTTCCATATTGAATGGCTAGTATACCTTACATCATATATATATATATATATATGTATATATATATATGTATATATATATATATATATATATATATATATATATATATATATTATATATATATATATATTATATGTATAATATATGTGTATATATATATATATGTATATATATATATATATATATATATATATATATATATATATATATATATATATAGTACACATATATATGCATATATATATTTATGGTGGTTATCTATTCTTATGCAGAGTCTGACCACATTTGTGGCTTTTTAAACCAGACAATGTATTGAAAAGCCACCCACATAGATTGCATATCCGATTTTGGACCACCAAGAATTGCAGTTAAGTTCTGATCTTTGTGGGTCTTAAAATATCTTTTGAGGCCTGGATTAGATCTGGAGACCTTATGACATAAATGGCATTGAAAGGTGTGCACAGATATATAAGCAGAATAGTTGATGGACGTTCGTGTTTCATGAGTCCGCAAATGAGATTTGATCCCAGCAAACGAAAGGCCTGGTCTGTCATATATATATATATAATATATATATATATATATATATAATAGATATGTAAAAATGTGGTGCGTGTTTGTGTCTGTGTTTGTTCTCCTCCATCGCTTGACTACCAGTGATAGTTTGTTACATGCTGTGTCACGCTGGTTCTTCTGTGGGATTCTGTTAAAGGCACACATGTCTCTGGAATACTCAGCCACTTACACGCTAATTCTTGACCAGGAAATTTATTTGAATGAATGACTGAAATTCACCACGTCTTCTTTTAACATTTCTTAAAAATCAGAAATAAGCCGCGAACGGTTTAGAAAGAGGTTTGGCTGTATAACAAGTTTGTATAAAGGCACCTTGTATTGTTCATCTATTACTGATTTATCTATCACTGATCCGAGTAATGCGGTAGGTTCAATTGTGAACAATGTTACGATAGCACGGGTCGGTGATAGGTCAAAGATTCTGCTTGGACTGCAAAAACGCGGCCCATCGATCACATCACAAACGCTCCAGTCAATTGGGTT
>NW_021836589.1:20000-24555 GCF_006345805.1 Octopus sinensis | reverse complement strand
AATAAATTATTATTCTACACAAAGTAAATAATTTTTTAAAAACAAAGTAAATAAATCACAAAAACACAAAGTAAATAATTTTTTAAACAAAGCAAAAAATACAAAGTAAGGATCGACTAGTCACGACTAGCTAGCGCGGATGCGCGAGTACGCGAGTGCGCGCACCGGGACCACTCTTCTTAAGTAGTACCATATAATATATTCTGCACACATATATCGAACGAATTAGACACCACCATATAGTTAGTTTCAGAATTGAAATGAACGTCTAGTTTCGAAGAATGAGGGAGCTATAAAAGACAGCCCCATGGTTGCCTGTGTGTAGGGTCAAAGCTGAAGATTTCTCGTAACGACCTCTACATGAGTCCCTCCCGTTACTCTCTTGCCATTGCTTATGAAGAAAGTGGGATAGAGTTGGTGCTGATGTCTTGGTTTGTTGGGCGACCTGTACGTTTAATGTTATAACAGTGGTCATGGTTTCTGCAGAGCCAGTCTCCCTTATTCGTTCCTTAAGCTTGTATTGATTGGGTACAACATGCGTCACAATCTCAGCAGTCATTAGGATGCATGATTTCAATGGAGTTACCTCCTCTTAGATGAACAGCTAAAGAGCTGAAGGATCTAATCTGCTCTGGATCTGTTGGGTGTCTGTGAGGGATTCTTCCGGAGGCAATTCCATGATATGCCAAATAATCCTTAGCTCAGACCTTGACAAATATTACAGCTCCGTGTTTGTGTAGACTTTGAAAAATGGTGGCTAATCGGTTGTTCCACACATCTCAAAACCCTGAAACTCTCAGATTACGACCTCATTACTAGATGCGGTTTAAAAATCATAATATCTTTAATAACATTTATCTTGAGTTGGATTTTAAATTTCATCAATGTCATCTCTCTCTCTCTCTCTCTCTCTCTCCCCTCTCTCTCTCTATATATATATAGATATATATAAATATATATATATATATATATATATATAATATATTAATAAATAAAACATATGCATATATATAAACATATATGTACCTACCTACCTCTACATGTATATATACACGCATATATGAGTACAGGACACCAAAAAAACGTCGAACACAATGAGAAACAAAAACATAGACATAAACCCAAGGAACTGGACATTTTTTAAACAACCAAAAAATAGAGTACAGGACAATTAACACAAAGAAATAAAACCTTCTTCAGTCGCCATTGTTTCATCTACTCTACGTTATATATATATATACACACACGTTTATATATATATACACACGTTATATATACACACACACACACACACACACACACACACATATATATATATATATATATATATACATATATATACATATATATATATATATATATTTATACTATTTATATTTATATATATATACATTTATAAAATATATATAATATGTATAAATTTATATATATATATATATATATATATATATATATATATAGGGTAGAAAATATTTTAGTGCAGAAACACACGAGGTGGATATAAATAGATAAACAGATACGATTCGGATCGAATTTCCTGTTGATCCAATATAATTTCGATAGCAGCCCGAACATCTAATTATGTAAATGAGATTTTAGGAGGAGCAAGTGCAGTTAGATTTTATCTTGAATATTTGTCCTTGTCTGAAATGGATTTCCGATCCTTCCAACAGATTGGAACATATTCCGTAATCAGGGCGACCACACTTTACGACTCTTGCGTCTGTTGTTGTAGAGAATAGCTTGGTGTTGGTGAGAATTTTTCTGCAATGTTTTAGGCTGCTTGCGGGTCTTAATAATTCTATGGGTACATAGAATCTCCTTACGTTTGGGGTCCCAATAGAGTATTGGAAGATTTTGGACGATGATATTGAATGCTTCTTTGTTTCTGGGGTTGTAGCTGGAGATATAAGTTAGTGCTTTGAGAGTAGATGAGTTGTTTTTGGCTTTTCTTAATGTTTTAATATTAATCGATTTTACACGTTTAATTGCTTCATTTATGAGTTGAGTTGGGAAGTGCTTGTCCTGAGTACATTTTTAAGCTCTTACAATCTTAGTTCTCTGGTATTTTTTCGGATACCATGATGCAAATCCTTCTTACAAGGATATGAACCCGGACTTATGTGGTTGGGAAGCAAGCTTCTTATCACACAGCCACACCTGCGCCTATATGTATACACACACACGCATATATATACATATATATATATGCATATGTCTAAATATATGTTTATATATATATAATGTACATATATAAATAAATATATATATATGTACACACACACATATATATATATAATGTACGTATATATACATATATATATGTTCATATATATATATATATATACGTATATATATATGTACATATATATTTATTTATGTATATATGTACATATATATATACATATATATATATATATATGTATATATATATGTATATATATATATGTACATATATACATAAATAAATATATATGTACATATATATATATAAATATATATATGTACATATATATATATATAAATATATATGTATGTATATATATATATGTGTGTGTGTATGTGTGTTTGCATGTATGTATACACATACGTATACATACATACATACATACATACATACATACATACATACATATATTAGTGTGCGTATGTATGTGTTCATACCTCTTTGTAGAAACGTATACATAAATATAAAAGGAAGTAGATTGAAAGAGACAAAACCAGAGAAATGAGATGACTTTTAATAGATGGCTTCACAGATAAGAGATAGAAATTTTCAATAACTAAAAATAAGAAAAAACAAAACAAACCAAAACCTAACATTTAAAGAATTCAGAATTTTTTGAAGAAAACAAAGTTGGAAGAAGAATATGCATCAACTAATGTTAATTAAAATTAAGATTACTTCATTCTAAAATATAAGAAGACAAGAAGTAAACGAAAAAGGAAACAAAATAGACAATGGAATAAAACAAAGGGAAAATAAGTAAAAACAAAGAATAAGTACAAGAAATAAATTCCGCTCCATAGATTCGATCCTGATTGTTTGAAAGAAATCATCGAATTGTAATAATAGGATGAAATGGGCGATGTGTTGCGCGAAATTCCATTTCTATTCTAGAAGAAAATACGTTGTTGCTGTAACGTTTGGATATTTTACGCTTGGATTTTTGAATAAGTAATATTACAATGTTATTGTAGTGATTTTTTGTTGTCCAATTCAAGCTGAAATGGAAAAGCTTGGCGTATTTTTCGTTGGAATTACTACTCCCAGGTGTTTGGTTTCTTCGAAAGCAGCTGTGTGTTTTGATAGACTTATACGTCATTAACATCACGGAAAAGAGATGAGATATAACTGAAATCATCTCCCACTTTTCTTTGGAAGTCACTAACAATTATAACTCATTGGAGGAAGCTTTATTTAATTCAAAAGAATTACGTATATAATCTCATATTAATCCTTTATCTGAAAATTATGTTAAAAACCACACGTTTTTTCTGAATTCATGCAATTAGCTGCTTTGAACAATCTCCCTAACCTGGTTAATAATATTTCACTGGCTAAAACATTTTCCGAACTATTTTACATTATGCAAAAACCTTTATCGATAAATCAAAGCATGATTGAACAGACTACCGTAAATCCTCGAGTATAGTCCGCCCTTGAGTATAATACGCATTGATTTTTAGGGGGCTGTACCTCTGAAAAACCTAAGCCTTGTGTATAATACGCACCCCTTCTCTAACTTGCATCAAGGAGGCTTGTATAACGTCCTTGGTTTGTAAAACTGTATACGGTAACGTCCTTTATTATTATTGTATATATAATATAATGCAAACATGTAGCTTTTTGTGCCTTTTCTTTGCAGAAAATAAAGAAATAACAGTAATAACGTTTAATAAATGTTGCTTACTGCAAGTTATGGATGATTCTTTTATGACTTCATTGCTTTCAGGCTTAGCTTAAGGTATTTTCGCGCCCGACATTACAAAATGCGTCTGAATAAACATTGCCGGACAGCAAATAGAGACTCGGACATTGCTTATAAAATAATTTTCATTTCTAACCTCGTATATAGTACGCACTAGGGATTTTGACCATTAAATTTTGGGAAAAAAATGCAGATTATACCCGAGGATTTACGGTTTACTAGACTGATGATGGTCATTATGACTGAAACATACTGATTGTTGTCTCTTACAAAAAAAGGTAAGATCTTCGCCCCTAGGTATATAAATGTGGAGGCGCAATGGCTCAGTGGTTAGGGCAGCGGACTCGCAGTCGGAGGATCGCGGTTGCGATTCCCAGGCCGGGCGTTGTGTGTGTTTATTGAGCGAAAACATCTAAAAGCTCCACGAGGCTCCGCCAGGGAGTGGTGGCGACCCCTGTTGTACTCTTTCGCCACAACTTTCTCTCACTCTCTCTTCCTGTTTCTTGAGTAACGCTGCGATGGACTGGCGTCCCGTCCAGTTGGGGGGAACACATACGCCACAGAAACCGGGAAACAGGGGCCCATGAGCCTGGCTAGGCTTGAAAAGGGCTGAGAAGAAGAAG
>NW_021836589.1:12500-15000 GCF_006345805.1 Octopus sinensis | reverse complement strand
CAACAGTTTGTCGACAATTATCTCAAGATGGAATCAATGTCGAGACCCCTTCCCAACCAGGTAGTTACAGATCGACTATCAAAAGAAGCTGTTAAACTAAAAAGGAAAATAGAGAAAACAGTACATTTAGAAAACTGGTCATTGCATTTTGATGGTAAACGTATTGATGACCAAGTGCTAGTTTTAAAGAATGAACATGGAGAAGTTAAGATAGAAAAACTCCAATTACCAAACAGAAAAGCCGATCGTTTGTGATAGGAATAACAGCTGTTTTAGATGAGTACAATTTATGGAACTGTGTAAAGATGATTGTCGCTGATACAACTAGTGTGAACACTGGGAAAAGAAATGGCATTGTCATTCAGTTGCAAAGACTGTTTGGCCAAAAGGGTTTGAAAGAACCGCAATTTATTGATTGTCAACTTGGAGAAAAAAGTCATCTCCCAATATTGAATATACATTCATACCAGAGTGTCTAAGTGATTACGAGAAACTCTAAGCTAATTTTGAGAATGGTGAAGAAAAGATTACTGAATCAGCAGGATGACGAGATGACATGAAATTTCTATTTTATTTGACCAGAGTTTTTCGTTTCTTTGAAGAAACCGGCAAATTCCCTGCTGTAAAGTTTCAAAAAATACCCAACTCAAGTAATGCATGATGGAATTCTGGCACTTTTTCTTCTACCAGACAAAAGAGTTTTACCCCTCAATTTTTGTCGATTCATTTCTGGGCAGAGTTTTGGTTTACTGAACAAATGTTCAATGCACATGGATATCTGAAGTTATGTGGTAGCCTGCAATTTCATAAAAAAGGCATTGAACTGTGTAAAAAAAACTTTTGGTGTCGAGACCCATCAAAACTGGAAATACCCAGAACAAATCAGGGTGCAGAATGGGCAATCAAGTACCTTCAAGATCTTTACGATGTTTGTAAAAAGAAGGAGATACTTCAACTTCGATTTATTTTATCTAACAAAACATATTAATTCTTTGTTATGTTTCAAAATTTGCTAACATTCAGTACTCTCTTTCTTATACAGTTATTTAAAATTGGAATTAAACCTATAAAGTTAAAAATATGCATTGATTTGAGGCTCCGGCAGGGGGTGGGGTGGCGATCCCTGTTGTACTCTTTCGCCACAACCTTCTCTCACTCTCTCTTCCTGTTTCTTGATTAACGCTGCAATGGACAGGCGTCCCGTCCAGTTGTGGGGGGGGACATACACCACAGAAACCGGGAAACCGGGCCCATGAGCCTGACTAGGCTTGAAAATGGCGACGTTATATATATATATATATTTATACATATATATGTGTTTATATATATATATTTATGTATGTATATATCTTAGGTACAGATAAGTTGGGTGTAACAGTAGAAGTTGTGTGTCTCGACCTTGGCCTCCCTATAGTAATTGTGAGCGGTCACGACCCATTAACTGCACTTACATTTTTCTGCCCCACCCATCTGTGACATTTTAGACACATTATCAAAATGGAGACACTTACTCGTAGGTGTGGTATCTATTTCCATAACAATCTTTTGTTTGACTGCAAAAATATGTAAGAAAACTGGTCTGCATCATTAAAACAATACCGATATAAATTATGATTCGTTCGTCCAATGGAAACTTGTCTTGGGAAAGATTTTACATCGCTTCATGGATGGGATGGCAAAAACTGTGTTTTTATATGGTAACCAATAAAATTTTGAGGGTCCCATTACACACCAAATATCAAACAATGCAATGAACGGCGAAAAGCTATTATTGTTAAGTAGAAATCAACTATAATGAGGTGCAGTTAGTTTGTAATGGTCAAGGAGCAAGCTGTACTTCAATGTGTTTATTATTATTATTTTTCTTTTTAGAGAAAGTGAAAGTGAAAGTGTGAGATGGGGGTAAAGAGCGAGAAAGAGATAGAAAGAGAGAGAAAGAGAAAAAGGAGAGAAGAATGAAAATATAAAATGTAATGCAAAGATACATAGAATTTTCAGACAGAACACAGAATATGGAAAGTAGTAAGAGAGCTTGAAACTATAGAAAAAGAACAAAACAATTAAATAGCTGAACCGAAACATAAGATCGATGAAAAGATTTTTTTTTTCAAAGGCTTGAAATGAACAAAGAAAATGTCAATTTGAGAGGAAGTTTAATGTAAGAAGCAAGTCAATAAAAGGCAGTAGAGCTGCACGGAATTCAGGAAATTTTGGAGAAATGCTACGCCGGAAATGTCAGGCTATAGATGGAAAGCATGTATAATGGTTAATGCATAATAACTCAATGGCATTTTAGACTAATTCTATCCCTTTTGTCATAATCTTTTACCTTTCAACAACGATTTTCGCTATTTCGGTTTCTGCAATTTTTTCACTTACTTGATTAAGAACAAAAGAATGAATCGATAGCAAAAGATGAGGAACGGAAGTAAAAGAACATATAACGAAAGAAACAGAAATGAATAAAGAATTATATCCTATGATTATTTATCTGAAGCGA
>NW_021836589.1:0-7500 GCF_006345805.1 Octopus sinensis | reverse complement strand
TGTGCGGTATGGTGGTGTGTGGTGTGGTGGTGTTGGGGTATATATATATATACATCGTTTGTAAAAAACACAAGCCCGAAAGAAGAACCACAATCTAAGATGTAAAGCGGCATATATTAAAAAACGAGGAAGGCTGGTTTATGGCATTACCTTAGGTTTCCCTTGCAAAAAGGGTTTAGCTTTATGGCGCATCGTCACATCCCAGTGTTCAGCTGGTACTTGTTTTATTGACTCGAAAAAGAATTAAATATAAAGTCGACCTTAGTGGATTTTGGCCTCAAAATATGAAGCTGGAAAAAATGCTATTCAACATTTTGTCCGGCTGCTTTAAGAAAGCTAAATATTAAACGATTAAATTATAAGAACGCAGAATTCCTCAGCTGAAAGCATTTCACGCTCAAATTAATCGTAAAAATGGAGGTACAGTTCTTTGTAATATTGGAGTAGCTCTGTGAAAAATATTAATAACGATTTAGCGACATCCATTATGAGATTTGTGAAACTGATGATCTTGCGACGGACTGGAGAAATATAAAAAAAGCGATAAACGTCGCCCTTTTCAAGCCTAGCCAGGCTCAGGGTCCGGTTTCCCGGTTTCTGTGGCGTATGTGTTCCCCCCAGCTGGACGGGATGCCAGTCCATCGCAACGTTACTCAAGAAACAGGAAGAGAGACTGAGAGAAAGTTGTGGCGAAAGAGTACAACAGGGGTCGCCACCACTCCTTGCCGGAGCCTCGTGGAGCTTTTTAGGTGTTTTCGCTCAATAAACACTGACGACGCCCGGTCTGGGAATCGCAACCGCGATCCTCCGACCGCGAGTCCAATGCTCTAACCACTGGGCCATTGCGCCTCCACGACTGGACAAATGGAACAAACATATTAGCATTGATTGTGCACCCTTTTATTTTTTACATCTTTTACATTGTAGTAATCGAAAGAAATCCGGAAATAGAAAAGGATGCTGAAGGAGAAGAATTGAAACGAAGTACTGTAAATCCTTGAGTATAATCCGCATTTCCCCCCAAAATTTAAAGGTTAAAATCCCTAGTGCGTACTAGGTTAGAAATGAAAATTATTTTCAAAGCAATATCCGAGTCTCTATTTGCTATCCGGCAATGTTTATTCAGATGCATTTTGTGATGTCGGGCGCGAAAATACCTTAAGCTAAACCTGAAAGCAATGAAGTCATAAAAAATCATCCATAACTTGCAATAAGCAACATTTATTAAACGTTATTACTGTTATTACTGTTATTTCTTTATTTTCTGCTAACAAAATGCACAAAAAAAGCTACACGTTTGCATTATGTTATATATACAATAATAATAAAAGACGTTACCGCATACAGTTTTACAAATCAAGGACGTTATATAGACCTCCTTGACTCACGTTAGAGAAGAGGTACGTATTTTACAAAAGGTTTGGGTTTTTCTGGGATATAGCCCGCTAAAAATCCCCTGCGTATTATACTCAAAGGCGGACTATACTCGAGGATTTTCGGTACTTATAATACGGAACTGAGAAGGAAATTATATATGCTATAGATCCGAAAGCATAAACGATCAGCTGTTCAAGCAGGCTGTTCATGATGAATACGTCACACGGATATAATCATCATCATGACGTAATCACACTGATGACATAATCACAACGTTAACGTAACCGACATGGCGACGCAGTCTCAACTATGACGTAATCGCCACGCTGACGTATTCACCATACCGGCGAAATCGTAAAGGTGGTACAATGGGAATAATGACGCAACTTCCACGATGACGTAATCACAACGAAGACGTAAGCAGTTTGGCAACGCAATCGCAATGATGACGTAGTCTCCACGCTGACGTTTTCACCACACTAGCGAAATGGCAAAGGTGATACAATGGGAATAATGACGTAACGGCCATGATGACGTAATCGCCACGCTGACGTATTCACCACACTAGCGATATCGTAAAGGTGATACAATGGGAATAATGACGCAACGACCCTGATGACGTAATCACAACGAAGACGTAAGCAGTTTGACAACGCAATCGCAATGATGACGTAATCTCCACGCCGACGTATTCACTACGCTGGCGAAATTGCAAAGGTGATATAATGGGAATAATGACGCAACGGCCATGATGACGTAATCGCAACGAAGACGTAAGCAGTTTGGCAACGTAATCGCAATGATGACGTAATCTCCACGCCGACGTATTCACCACACTGGCGATATCGTAACGGTGATACAATGGGAATAATGACGCAACATCCACGATGACGTAATCGCAACGAAGACGTAAGCAGTTTGGCAACGTAATCGCAATGATGACGCAATCACCATGTTGACGTACAATGACGTAATCATCACAACCATTGCAAACAGAACAGTAAACTGCGGGAGATTTCAAATCTGTGTTTTACGAAGATAGATTTATCCTATCTGATTTATTTCTACGTGTTTAGTTGAAATGAAATGGTAATGATTTCTCATGCTGGCATATGGCCATAATGTTGAAAAAGGTGTAACACAGTATCGATCGAATCGATACTAAAATATTACTGACATTGATTTTATCGACACCAAGGGAGATGAAAGACACACACACACACACACGCACACACACACATACATACACACGCACACACACTCTCTCTCTCTCACACACACTCACGCGCCTATGTGTATAGGTAGATATATACATATATATATGTATACACACACACATCTATATATATAGATAGATGTCGTATATATGTATGTATGTGTGTGTGTGTATGTGTGTGCATGTATACATGTGTGTGTATGTGTGTGCGCGTGTGATATTTGCATATTTCTCTCTGTCTCTGTTTGCTGCCTGTCTTCCTGTATCTCACTATCAAAGTGCAGTGTATATGTATATATGCACATGTATATACATGTATATGTATGTATGTATATATATATATATATATTATATATATATATATATATATATATATATATATATATATATATATATATACGTATGTATATATATATATATGTATGTATTCATACGTATAAATGTATATAAATGTACACATATACATGAACACATATATATGCGAATATTTATACATATACGTTACGTACACATATACATAGGTCTCTCTCTGTCTATATATATATATTTATATTTATCGGGTTTGTTTACAAATTTATAAATATACATATATGTGGATATATGTGTGTGTGTGTGCATATATATATGTGTATATATATTTATAAATACACATATGTATATGTATGAGTAACGTATATGTATAAATGTACGCATATATATGTGTATTTATGTATATGCATTCATTTATAGGCATGTATAAGTATTAATATATACATAAATGCATATACATGTACATATATACACAGATACACATACATACATATATATACATTTATATATATACGTATGTATCTATATACATACACATATATACAAATACAGGTGTATATAATTATGCACATATACTAACATATATATATATAGATATATAAATACATGTATATAAATGTGTTTGTATGTGGTGTGTGTGTATCTTGTGTGGCGTGTGTGTGTGTGTGTGTGTGTGTGTGTGTGTGTGTGTATGTGTGTGTGTGCTTGAAACCAAATACTGGCGTTATGAAGTAGAACGCAAGAGGCGGGAACTAAAGACCGTAACGCTATGGAATCTATAGCGTGGTGCAAAGTAAACCATTTTGTTTTGTTTTTTCTTTAGCATCGTCACACCAGTGCTGTGGCTGTTCGTCACAATTGTAAACAAAAGCCAGTTTCTTTCCGCCTGTGGACAGAAAAAATATATTTACGCGGCTGATTTCAAATCTCATTTGTGTCTTATCAGAAATTGTCTAACAAGACGACTGTTTGATATGCCTACAATTACACGTACACACACACACACACACACACACACACACACACCACACACACACACACACACAAACACACACACACACAAACACACACACACACACACACAACACACACACACACACACACACACGCTTTTTTTCTCCTTTATTTTCATCCTGATTTTTCATTAAAAATGTGTTACAAAAGCGGCATGCATGCATGTATATATTTATATATACAGTCATAAACACACATATACTCTTTTTTATATATATTTATGAGTCTGTGCATTCATACATACATATTTATGAGATTGTACACACATACATACATGAATGTGTGGATGTACATATTTATATATACAAAGTCATAAACGCACACATATATTCTTTTGAATATATATATTTATGAGACTGTACATACATACATATATTTATAAAATTGTACATACATACTTACATGCATGCATGCATACATGTATATATTAAAGGCCGGTTTGTGGGATTACCTGAGGTTTCCCGTCCATAAAGGTTTTAGCTTTATGGCGTATCGTCAGCTCCCAAAAACCTGTTGGCCCATGTCATCCAACGATCGCTTGGATCTGTATTTTTAAAAGGTCATGGGCCAACAGGCTTTTGGGATCTGACGATATGCCATAAAGCTAAACCCTTTATGGACGGGAAACCTCAGGCAATCCCACCCATAAACCGGCCTTCCTCATATATATATATATATATATATAACTAATGTAAGATAAAATTTTTTTCGAAAAAAATTTTATCAATGGCCAGCATATCAAAAATACCTTTAAAGGTTAAATTTATAAACAACTTATAAAATAAGGGCAAAAGAAAAATTATAATGCCAAATATTCCGAAAAAAAGACAAAATTGTCAATAACCATTATAATTTATGCGCCTCGAAACATGCCGATAGAAATTTCTAAAAAGTTCCGTTATTACCGTATTGGTCCCAATTTTGGGGTTAATTCATAAGAATTTTCCCCTCGTCAGCGATAAATACATAAGACATAAATGAAATACTCATACCCATGGAAAAAGCAAGCACTAAGTCCTGAGCAGACCGAAGTACCCCAAATATATCCAGAATAGAAAATCTTCAGCACATCTCGAGACACATGTGATTCGATCTTGAAACTTTCACAGAGTTATAAGTTGTATATATATATATATATATATATAATATATATATATATATATATATATATATATATATATATATATATATATATATATATGTTTGTATGTATATATTAATGTATGTATGTATGTATGTATGTGTAACTTTGTGTCGGTGTTTGTTCCACGACCATCGCTCGACAACCGGTGTCAGTGTGTTTATTCCCCGTATACTATCGGTCCGGCCAAACATGCCGATACGATAAGTACTACGCTTAATTATATCCTGCGGGTCGAATTGTTCGACAAAAAGACTCAAGGCGGTGCTCCAGCGTGGCCGCAGTGAAATGACTGAAACAAATAACAGAGCAAACGAATCTAATCATACAACCTTGAAAAGAAACGAACGAATTTATTTGAAAACCCAATATATATATATATATATATAATATATTATATATACCTACTGGCTATATTATATATAGTTACTGGCCTTATCCCACTGCGTGGGAAGATCAAGTCTTGTTTCAAGTCTCAAAGCATCGAATAAAACTTGAAATGTGTCACATAAATCAATTTTCTTCTGTTCACAAGGGCAAAGAAAATACATTTGTTTACGAATGTCGCAAAAATGGCGGCGACTCCCGTTTGTAGCGAAAAATGGTTGATCTTGCGCCAGACAACAGTTACAGCAGAGAATGAACTCTGATTAGTGCACTATTCGTAAACGGATGACGCTAGCAGCCTAGATAATGTTTCGAACGCGTGGATTTGGCCATCAAGTTTGTTTTAACCCCTGGTTTTAGTGGAGTTATATGTATGGTGTTTGTACTTAATGAGATGAGGTACACAACTACAGACAAACACTACAAGAGATGAAATGTACGTAAAGACCTTCCCCCACCTTGTGTTCATGAACACATTGTCTTGACGCATTGTTTACCATCGTTCTAACACTGAATATCAGCTAATAAATCTATAGATGTGTCCTACATTACATTATACATACAAAAACACACACTATATATACAATATATATATATATATATATTATATATATATATATATATATATATAATATATATATATATATATATTAATATATATAGCTATGATATATATAATATATATAATATATATATATAATATATATAATAATATTATATATATATAATATATTATATATATATATATATATATACATACACACACACACACACACCCTATATATATACACACACACACATATATATATACACACATATATATATATATACATACATATATTGTATCGCGTACATATATACTTATACATAGCATTAACATACATATATACGTACAGAATCACACACACACAAGTACATATAAATATAAATGCATATATGTATATATATATTATATATATATATATATATATATATACATATTATATATATATATGCATATTCATATGTGGAGATTTATTAGTTTGTCCGTATCTTTCAATTAACTAATAGCTTCTAATTAATAAAACCAATTGATCTATGATTAGAATATAACCGCATTGATTACGAAATATTGATTCGACAACATTGATGGTTAAATATCGATTACCAAATATTAATTCCGACACATTACAGTTAATAATTTAAAATTATCGGATTATTAAACTTATATTTCGAAGCGTTATAATTTTCCCGACTATTAACTCCATCTTTCGCGCCTGTATCATGATATCTATCTATCTATCTATCTATCTATCTATCTATCTATCTATCTATCTATCTATCTATCTATCTATCTATCTATCTATCTATCTATCTATCTATCTATCTATATCTATCTACACGCACACACATATTTATATATATTATATATATATATATATATATGCATGCACATATATATCCACGTGTATATCTATCTATCCATCCATCCATCCATCCATCCATCTATCTATACATACACACACACACACATATATATATGTATGTCTTTATGTATATGCATATAATATGTATATATATATATATATATATATATATATATATATATATATATATATATATATACATACATACATATATATATGTATATGTATATGTATGCATATATGTAATGTAATCTGGAGTTAAATTAATTTTGTGGAAAATTATAATCGTTTTAATAATTCGTTATCTTAGTCATTTAGATTTGATCATTGTAGCCTCATTTGTATTGTTTTGACTGGCTTGACATCATAGCCTTTATTTGTATATTTGAATTCTGGATTGCTGGATAATAAGAACAGGGAAACTTCAATAAACCTCCCTAAGCTAGAAACTTTTAAATACGTACTGTTCTAGCTATAATTAGAATCTAGTGAAGGATGATAAGGCAACATCAACGTTTGGTATAATACGAACGAAACCATCATAAACCAGACACCAATAATCCTTTGACATAAAGGACAACTTGGGACAACGCGTCTTAAGACATATGACATTCTCAGACAACAAGCATATCAAACGTAAGCTCTCATCA
>NW_021836588.1:17500-23640 GCF_006345805.1 Octopus sinensis | reverse complement strand
AGGGTCGGGACAAGGTACGACGGTCAGGCGGTAGTAGATGACGGACGCGATGTACGTGTTCGCCACCTCCGCTCGACCTTTTAGGGACAGTTTCCCCTCGCCCATTGCCGGGCGAGAGTGACCACCCCCTACTCGTTATCTCGTTCCAGTTCTTCTCCACTTGGAGGTCCGGACCAAACCAGACCCCGAGCAAAGATATAGGTGGATAGGATAGATAGATAGATATATAGATAGATAGATAGATAGATAGATAGCTAAATAGATAGATAGATAGATAGATAGATAGATAGATAGATAGATAGATAGATGATAGATAGATAGATAGATAGATAGTAGATAGATATAATTATATATACACATGTATTGGTGAATATAACACATATTTACACATATATATCATATATACATACATATATATATGAATGTGTGTCTATATGCGTATGTATATATATCTATCTATATATATATATATATATATATATATATATATATATATATATATATATATATATGTGTGTGGGTGTGTGTGTGTAGGAAATATAGATAGATAGATAAATAGAAAGATAGGCAGATAGATGTGTGTGCGTGTTCGTACACATACATAAACACTCATATATAGACATATAGATGTGTATATGTATAGATACTAATATATATGTACATACATCGATATATATATATATATATATATATATATGTATGTGTGTATACATACATATATATGTATATATACGTACATACAAACCACACAAACACTTAAGCGCAAACACATATATGAATAGATACATATACATCTGTATATGTATATAATATATGTTATATATATATGCATATATGTATATATATTGTATGTATAATATATATATAATGTATTATATATATATATAGATATATATATATGTGTGTGTGTGTGTGTGTGGTGTATTATATGTACGTTTATACATGTATCTACGCGTTTGTTCTTTGTGTGAATGAGTGCGTATGCAGGATTGTGTGAATGCGTGAGTACAGAACAAATGTGTACAAGTGTACAATCTGTACACAAACGCACACACACATACACACGCATACATACACACATACATACAGAGAGAGAGAGAGAGAGAGAGAGAGAGATAAAGAAAGAAAGAGAGAAAGTTTGAGTAGAAAGACAGACAGACTACTTAATACATATTCATGAGAATTATCATTTAACAGTTGTAATGTTGATACCTATAGGTCTTTCTGTCGTATATTATTACCATTTAATGTAGATCAAGACAAACAACGCTGCCGACTCAGGGGACATATAGTTAAGCCATAAACTATTCAAAAGTGATATACCGATAAGATTGAATAAGTTGCAAAGCGTCTCGTGAGGAAGAAATTCTCTGCAGCTACAATTTCTATTTGATGTCTCCGATGTTAAATCGTCTACAAAATACTTTAAAAAGTTCTACTGATAAATTTTATTGAATATTTTTGACCTATTGGGATGACCTCTATTCTATAATCTAAGTTTTATTGAATTTTATTCATCGTATTTATCTAACTCACCTCCCATTCCTACAATCTGACTGTTTTATTTTACAAACACGAATCAGTTAACCATTTAAAGCCATACATTGGAAGAATGAATGCTACACCGTGATTCTCAATTGAAATACAGTGTTTGATTTAATTGGTAAATCTCACAACAGCCGGCTCATAAACATACGTACACATTCATTCATATTAAACGCACTCGAAAATTTTCACTAGGATTTGTTTTAGGATAAAAATCAATAGAAGGAGATGAAAAAATCTAATACAATCATTATTGATATTTCACTAAATAGAAATCGTAATAACAAAAGTTATATTCTTTTACCCTAACAAAGCCTGAAATGCTATCATCCAAATAAAATTGGTTGCTATTATAATTTTGTTGACAATAATTTTGCTTTTAAAATATATATCTCTTTAGAATGTGATAAATAACATAACTGGCTGAAGCCAATTCAGTTCACTTCTTATTTTTCATTCTATTTAGTAATATTTTATTTATGTCTGGTAAACACGGTAGGCGTAGACAATCCGATTGTTCACAGCACACACAGTTTCTACGGTATTATTGAAACTGAGGCGAAACGCCGCAGACTACGGTGCTTTTGTGCCAAACCAGAGCCTACTGAGTCCGCTGAGCTTGTTGAACTCGCTGAGCCTGCTTAACCTGTAGTGCCCGCTTAGCTTCTTGGGTTTGTTGAGCCTGCTTAGCCTGTTGGATCTGCTGAGCTGCTGATCCTACTGATCCTATTGAGCCTGCTGAGCCTGTATGCTATTACTTTGTAACCAGCCCGAGAAAGTCTTTGGCTGGAAATAGCAGTTCTGTCTCTCTTAAATCACATACAAACGCATTCATAAAGGAAATATACGTTGGATTGTAGTTGTGGAAGCTGCTAAAACGACAACAGTGTTACTGGAAATAGCAGTAAAACCTCTCTCAAATCACACCTTGTCATATTAATTTATATATATATATTTTAGATATTGTTGAACAGGATGCCAAAAAAGAAAGGCATTATTACTGGAAATAGTAGCCAAGTCTCCCTTACATCACATTCTGTCGTTTTAATAAAGGGAGAACGAGGTCTGATCAATAAGTATCAAACTGTTGCCATAGCAACGAAGCTATGGCACGCAGAGTAAAGCCGCTTGGCACAAACTGACCTTGAACTCTGTTGTGGTCGCACACTAAGTTTTAACGTTCTCGCTCACTTCCGCTGTTTACAGAAATGCTTGGAAGGAAGGTGTGTAGTGTGTGATCATCGCATTGACCATGACATAGTAAGTTTTCATGGCGATACCTGCTCAGTGGCCCACGCAAGGTTTTACAAAGTGTATGGAAAGGAGTGTATGAGCCGCACACATGTGTACGAGTGATTCAGCTGACCAAAAAAACACTTGGGTTTCACTTGCACAAGATCTCCTTGATTTTGTCAGGAACGATTATAACTTTTTGAATACTTTGTGTTGGCCTTTGGGCAGGTATCACCAAGCTTTAGGCAAAATTTGATGCATCTCTGTTCAACTTTCTCTGTCATGATCAATGTGACGGATCACATGCTACACACTTTCCTTCCAAGCATTGCTGTAAACAGCGGACGTGGGCTAGAACGTTAAACCTTGGTACGCATACACAGCAGAGTTCAAGGTGAACTTGTGCCAAGCGGCTTTGCTCTGCATGCTTTAGTTTCGTTGCTATAGCGACAGTCCGGATACTTATTGATCAGACCACGTATATGTTAGGTATTATTGGACAGGGTGTTGCTAAAATGATGGCATTGTTACTGGATATAGCAGCGAAGTCTTCCACCAATCACATCATGTTTTAATAAAAGTATACGTCGAATATTGCAGTACTAGATGTTGCTAAAATGACAGTATTGTAACCGAAGGAAGGCCTTTGATTATGGCCCCGCTCTGATTGGGTCGACCTAGGGTTAATTAACAACAATATATATGAAACCAGTATTATCCTTATTTGTTCCATTACGACTGGCACATTTATACTGTAGGAGAGCTTAATGCTGTATCGTAGATAATAGGGCAGTACCGTCCTAAGATATTGGAACACTGAAAAGTTACGATAGGCCCCTACGGTTGTAGGAACTCAGTATATTGATTTGCCCGGGGATGGAGCAAACAAATTAACTGCCATCCCGTCGTATACGACGACGAGTGCTCCAGCTGATCTGATCAACGGAACAAGCCTGCTCGTGAAATTAGCAGTAACTGGCTGAGTACTCCAGAAACACGGGTACCGCCAACGTAGTCCTCAGTGAAATTCAGTATGTCATAGATTGTGACAAAACCGGTTCTTTGAGTTTCTGGTACTACTCATTTTAACCAGATGAAAGGATTGTAGCTACGTGAAATAAAGTGTCATGCTCAAGCACACAACGCGCCGCTGGGAGTCAAACTTATGACCGTAAGCTCGTAAGTTGAATATCCTGACCATTTAGCCACAAGACTTCGCCCCAGGTAGAGTGCCCTAAAATGCTGCTATGGCGGCCCTGCAATAGGGTACACATCTTATACACACATGGCCACTATACACTCTATGTGGAGGCGTGTGGCTTATTGGTTACTGTGCTGAACTCAGGATCGCAAGATTGTGGTTTCGATTTTCGGATGCGAAATGTTTTCCCACTAGAGTTCCGGACCCCAGTTATGAACTGATTTGCATACAGCCAGTCAGAACTCAACTATCAAACTAATTTATGAGCGCATAACAAGTGATGGGCAATAAGATAAGATCACTTGGATAAGGAACGACCATACTTCTTTTCTCTTTTAATAATGCTTGTTGTTCTTGTTTCAACCATGGCTGCCCCTGCGTAGTTATTTGTATTGCTGTTTACTTTGCAAAACAGTAAAAAGAGAGTGTTGCTTGCACATCACCCTCTACCCACATTTTTCCCATCCACATCTTTACCATATGGGGCCCTAACAAAATCCAATAATAGGTATAGATGCAAATCTATTTAATTACTTGTCTCCTTCTAAAATCAGGCATAACCTGGTGATCGGTCAACTTACAACACCGTTCTTCGTCTTGAGTTTACTTGGTAGAATGTGTTTGTTAACTTGACAACAAGGTCAAGATGAACTATGATTGGCTGTATACAAATGAGTTCATTACTTGGGTCCGGAACTCTCGTGGGAAAAAACTCGCGGCTCCTGGACCGGGTGATGTGTTGTGTTCTTGAGCAAAACACTTCATTTCCCGTTTCTCAAGTCTACTCAGCTGGCAAAAATAAGTAATCCTGCGACAGACTGGCGTCCCGTCAAGGTGGGAGAATATATGTTGCCATGGAAACCGGGAAACCAGCCCTTATGAATCGGGATCATTCGAGAAGGTAAGCTTTGCTGTTTACTGTCCGCTCTATCATTCCCAAACCAGGCTTTTTGTTTGGGAGAAATAGTTGACTTTGAATCTGTGCATTATTTAGCAATTCTGTGCGTGTCAAAACTTGAGTATGCAGGAAGAATCTCCACGCAGTAGGTCACCTCACTGAAAATTGCAGTTAATTCTCCCTCAAAAGAGACCTTAAAGACTATTCAAAACAAAAAAAAGAAGGGAAGATATATAACAATGGCTGCTTTATGCATATCACCTCAACGATGAACACCATCACTACCACCACCATCATTGTAGCTGATGTCATGGAAAGTGGAATCGAACCGGGAAATAAGTGATTGTAAAACAAAATTCTTAGCCTCGTGTTTAGTTTGCTAAGATAATGTCTCTGTTTTCCGGGTGATGTCTGTGTGAACTTGTGTGACATATAGTTATATTACTGGAGAGAGAGAGGGGGAGGGAGAGAGAGAGAGAAAGCGAGGGGGATGGAGAGAAGGTGAGCGAGAGAGAGAGGCTAAGAGAAAAGAAGATGCGGTGATGAAGGAAAGAGGGAGGCGTTAGAAATCAGAATGTGTGTGTGTGTATGAGTGTGCGTGTGTGAGTATATATATATATATACATACATATATGAATGTATACGTAAGTATATATGTATGTATACATATATGCATATGTACATGTACATATATATTAATATATATATATATTTATTTATATATATATGTGCATATATATGTATATATATGTATATATAATATATATATATATATATATATATATATATATAGGCCTACATACATTGTGTGTGTGTGTGTGTCATAAATGAGAAAGGCGTGAAGAATGAGAGGGTGATGCGGGATAAGAAATTAATAATATAAGGGATTAAAAGATATACAGCATTAAGTGTAGATCACATGGAATTAAGATGGAATAGCAGAATAGGTCTAGAAAGGAGTGACAGGAAGATAGAGTCGGAATAAGGAAGATGGGGAAAGACAAAGGGACAGATTGATTACAATAAGTAGTGAGAAAGGAAGACGGAGAGAGAGATAGACAGACAGGTTTGAGATAGGAACAAAGAAGAAACGATGATGCCGCAAAAGAGATAGAGAAGAAGAAAAAACGATTGCGCAAAAGACTGTGAGACAGTGGAAGGGAATTGAATAATAATAATATAATAATAATAATAATAATAATAATAATAATAATAATAATAATAATAAAAATAATGATAATAATAATAATAATAATAATAATA
>NW_021836588.1:0-12500 GCF_006345805.1 Octopus sinensis | reverse complement strand
GTATCTTAAATACACGTGGAACATGATCGAGTGGAACATATGTTTTGGAAGGAAAGATGAAAAGGGTTTTCTTTTTAGACTTAAAAACTATCCTTTTGCTCAAGGACGGTTACTTAGTTACTAGGCAGTGGATGGAGTTAGCACTGTTGCCCATATTTTTGTGAGACTCTCTACCCGAGCCACAATTTTTTTTTCATCAATACAATGAATCAAGGCAAAATACATAGACAGAGACTCAGTTGTTGGAAGGGAAATTTGTCGTTCTATATTGAAATCCTTCAGGGATCGGATTAACAAGCTAGTTAAGCGGAAATTGATGAGAGCAAACATTAACAACAGTGAACAACAACAGCGGGCAGCTTGAAATGGAACAATCGGTAAGGTAAAGGAATGAAGTAGCATGAGAAGGTATTAGGCGAGTGATTGGGTTAATAACTAATTTATAAGAGGCTAAGCGAAAGGACTTCGCACTTAAGAGAGGAGACGCGAGGATGGTGCTTGACTAAACACCAGGGCTCTATTGTTCGTGTTAAGCTCGTACAAGAACACTCATACCTTAACAATGACGACATTAGCAGCAGCAACAGCAGTGGAGGCGCAATGGCTCAATGGTTAGGGCAGCGGAGTCGCGGTCGGAGGATCACGGTTTCGATTCCCAGACCGGGCGTTGTGTGTGTTTATTGAGCGAAAACACCCAAAGCTCCACGAGGCTCCGACAGAGGGTGGTGGCGACCCCTGTTGTACGCTTTCGCCCCAACTTTCTCTCACTCTTTCTTGTCCCCGACTTCCTACGCAACCGCTGAGCCTGGATGCGCATTCATCCATCCGTCGATGTTCTCGGTGTCGGGGGTTGACCTGCTTTCTCTTCTGCGGGTCTTACAAATAGCAAAGGACCACGATTCGGACTTCTCCCACTGCGAGCTCTGGGACGAAGAACGCTTCGCTCAACAGCAACAGCAACAGCAGCAACAGCAACAGCAGCAACAGCAACAGCAACAACAGCAGCTTACCATCTTTGCTAAACAAATGCAAATGTAGTACGCTGTTTAATGAATATATAATAACCTTTTCTTGAATTCAATTTCTTATTATGACGATCGATATACCTATCGCTTCATTGGCCAGACTGTTTTCTCTTTGCCTTATATTGTATCATGTACACTTTTTAAATGGCACATATCGTAGTTGAGTTCGAAGTCAGCATTAATCGAACAAACTTATGAACGCAGGCGTTCCATCCTTGGCCATCTCGCTTTTAGATATATGTAGTTCTACGTTATCTGTGGAAGCACATGGCCTAGTGGTTAGAGCAGCAGACTCGCGGTCGAGGGATCGCGGGTTCAAATCTCAGACCGGGCGATGTGTGTGTTTATGAGCGAAAACACCTTAGCTCCACTCGGCTCCGGTAGAAGGTAATGGCGAACTTCTGCTGACTCTTTCGCCACAACTTTCTCTCACTCTTTCCTCCTGCATCCTATATTTGGGGATCCTATATTTGCATTCATTACAGTAGTGTTGATGTCGACGTTGTTGATGTTGACGTCGAGGGTGTTGGTGGCGATGACATTCGTATTTCGTGGTAGCAGTGTTTGGTGTTGTTGTTGTTTGTTCCTTCTCGGGCCACGCCTGGCTCATAAGGGCCGGTTTCCCGGTTTCATGGCGTATAAATTCCCCACATGGACGGGACGCCGGTCCATCGCAGGTGAGCTGCAAGATGCAGGAGGAAAGAGTGAGAGAAAGCTGTGGCGAAAGAGCCAGCAGAGGTTCGCCATTACCTTCTGCCGGAGCCGCGGGGAGCTTAGGTGTTTTCGCTCATAAACACACACGTCGTCCGGTCGGAGATTCGAACCCGCGATCCCTCGACCGCGAGTCCGTTGCTGTAAACACTAAGCCATGTGCCTCCACAGTGTTTGGTGTCGTTGCTTTTGATACCGTAATGGCGTCCATATTAGTGGTGGCTTTGTTGATGCTCATATCGTTGGTGTCGATATCGCGGGCGTTGATAATGTTGATCGTTAAGTTTGTGTCGGAACTCTTTTCCCGCTGGCGTCGATGAATGGCACCGATGTTGCGAAAGGGTTGTGGCGGAGATTTTGACGAATGGTGTCGGTGGAATAACTGATGGCATTCATGGAGTGGTGGCTTTGTTGTGACTTTTGCTGGTGGCGGTGTGCCATTGTTGCCGCAGTAAGTGGATGATTATTTTCCTGATGTTTCTCTTGTTGAAACATCTAATGGTCTCCTTATTTTGGCCGCCATCATTGTTGCTAAAGCCGCTGCTGTTGCTGCTGCTGCTACTGCTACCGCTGCTACTGCTACCGCTGCTACTACGGCTACTGTAGGTATGTATTGTTCTTGTTTATGATGGCTTTGATCGTACATGGTGGTTGTAGGATATCGTTTCTATGGTTTGTTGTTGTTGTTGATGATGATGATGATGATGATGAAACTGGCGGTGGTGGTGGTGATGGTGATGATGATGATGACGACAATGGTGATGAGGAAGTTGATGGTGGTGGTGGTGGTGGTGGTGGTGGTGGTGGTAGTGGCGACGGCGGCGTCGGTAGTTGAAGAGGTGTTAGTGATGGCGGAGGTGTTGGTGGTGGTGTAGGTAACGGCTTGGCACCGGTTGGAACAATATAGAATTCAAAGAGATGCTCAGAATTCTCTGCTAAAACTATATTCACCCCATTCCCTCTCATTTTCAGTTAAAACTGTTGATTGGCCAACCAATCGACACACAATCTGCTTAAATCGCCACCAAAGAATATTTTATCTCATACAAAGCCTTCCTACATACTATCTACATTATTTACATTATTTATATTTGACGGATATTTGTCCTCATCTTGTTTGTTAACTAAACGTTTCGGCTGATATACCCTCCAGCCTTCATCAGGTGTCTTGGGGAAATTTCGAACGTGGGTTCTCATTCCTAAGGTATCTTTCGATGTTATTATTATTATTATTATTGCTATTATTATAAAGGTCAATGCCTGGATTCAGACTCGGAATTTTGGGGTTAAGAGCGCGGGCTACTAACCCCAAAATTCCGAGTTCGATTCCAAGCAGTGACCTTAATAATAATAGCAATAATGATAATGATGATGATGATGAGGATGATGATAATGATAATGATGATAATGATAATGATAATAATAATAATAATAATAATAATAATAATAATAATAATAATAATAATAATAATAATAATAATAATAATAATAATAACAATAATAATAACAACAACAACAACAACAACAACAAAAAATACCTTAGGAATGAGAACCCACATTCGAAATTTTCCCAAGACTGGAGTGTATATCAGCCGAAACGTTGTGGTAACAACAAACAAGATGAGGACAAATATCCGTCAAATATAAATAATGTAAATAATGTACATATTTCCTCATCTCTGAAATATAGAACTGTACTATCTATCTATCTGTCTGTCTGTCTGTCTGTCTGTCTAACATTTTATATATCTATCTATCTATTTGTCGGTCTGGCTATCTTTCTAACTACCTATTTTTTTCTCTTTCTCTCTGTCTATCTATCTCTTTCTCTCTGTATATGTGTCTGTGTGGATGAGTGGATGCATGCATGTATGTATATAGATAGATAGGTAGGTAGGTAGGTAGGTAGGTAGCAATCTATTTAAATATCTATGTATCTCTCTTTCTATGTATATATATATATATAGTGAGAGAGAGAGAGAGAGAGAGAGAGAGAGAGAGAAAGACAGACATATTAAACTATCAACCTTTGTATCTGTTTCGTCAGTAAACTTTGTACTTAACTCTATTCCTTTACCTCTTCATCTTTCTATTTCTCGACCAACCTACCTCTCTCTTTAATCATTCTATCCATCCACTAACCTCCCTACCTATCAAATCATCTACCTGCATGTGCGCCTGTCTATTTGTCTATCTGTTAGAAACAGGTAGATCAATATGAGTTAGTATAACCTTAAAGCATTCCTGAAGCATTTCTTAATTATTCATCCGTTTCATTCAAAAGAAAAGGTGGCGTCTTCTATCGGTGCAACCATATCAGCATCTTTCAAAATTTGTGCTAACTTCATTTACCAAACAAGAAAGGTCTGGCTCAAACTTGTTGCAATTGAATAAGCATGTATTATTATCATTTCATCCCTAGCAATTTCTAAAATTCACCTATCTATCAAAGTAATTATGTGTTATCTATCTATCTATCTATCTATCTCTATCTATCTATCTATCTATCTATCTATCTATCTATCTATCTATCTATCACATTAGCTAGTTTATGGCCTTACTCCTTTTCTCTTTCTCTCTCTCTCTCTGTCTCTCTCTCCAAATCTCTTCCTCTGTATTTCCCCTACTCTCTCTCTCCCCACATCTCTTCCTCTGTCTTTCTCCCTCTCTCTCCTTCTCCCTCCTCTCTCCCTGAATATATACACATGAATATATTTGTATATTGTGCTTCTATTTCTCAATTCTGTCCTATTTCTCTCTCAAAGTTATGCACGCATGCGTACGTGATATACATGTGCTCATGTATATGTATATATATATATATATATATGACCACACAGACACAGATACACACACATGCTAACACGCGTATCTGATACAGATTCCTACTATATGAAAAAGCAATAGATGGATACTATGAAATTTTAAATAGAAATTCGGTTAAATTACACTATTCATGTTACGAGTCTGTAGGCTTTAATTAAGTATTTGAATTCCAAGAATCTTTTCAACCTGTAACTTCAGTTCAACACACAATTGTACTCATAATGGTAATTGTCTCTCAAAAGGTTTAATATATTGTGCTTAAGTGGAAGCAGGTAACAATATGAAGAAAATTATTTTTGATTAGACAAGAATTTCTTTAAAGTTGGCTTTAATGAAGTTATTCATTCCTTGAAGACATAGGAAAATACTTTCAACCAACCTTTCCAAATAGATTTGGTTTACAAAAGAAAAAAAAAAGGATTGGTTAATCTTCTACCAAATCAGTTCAATTGCCACACCCTGAAACTTTGTTTAAACGGGAAAATATACTGTTTCCTGACAGCTGCGAAATGAGCAAACGATCGAAAATGTTCGGCCATTGTAGATAATATCTTGAAGAAATTAACTTCTAAATAGGTACTCCTAAATAATTAAGTCAAGTAGCAACAAGAATTTCATATATTTGAATAATCAGGAAGCTTTGAATCCTGATTTTAAAATATATTAAAGACATCTGTAAGCCTTGACTGTTTATATCCACTTCAGAAAATCAATATCAGATGGATATAGCGGTAAGGGTGACTGGCTACATCGAGTACTTCTTCCCTCATGTAGGAAACTAACAAATTTAGTTTATCAAAACTGACTTTAAGCTGAATGCCACATCTCGTATATCTTTCAGGGTGTACGCCTCTCTGGTTTAACTTCTCGGAGTCATCAACAATGCAGGAAGACACTTCAGATAGGTTACTGCACCAAGGCAAACGATTCCTGTCTTCTTCCCTTCCATGACAGACATTCTGATAAGAACTAGAGATCCATCGCTCCGAAGGTGGCCTCAGAATATATTCGTGTATTTCTATGTTCCTGCATAATATTACTAGACATTTCTTTTGACATACCTTGTGCTTCGTTTTGGGGTTTCTAGCAACCGTCCTCACCAGTTGTGAGAAAGTATATCTGTTTAGTCGTAAGTAACCAATCATGCAATATGTGTCAGGTCGCTCTGAATGCTGCAGCCGATAGATAATCTTGTAGTAAAACCTGGTACATGGGCATATAAGTGTGTGTATGTGTGTGTGTACATGTGTACGTATGTGAGTATGTGTGTGCACGCATGTATATGTACTGAAAGTCCATTCAGTGTGTGCTTATCAAGGATCACACTGCAAGGGCAATAGTCAATGGAGGTCGATCTATAGTTATTTACAGATATTTTATTGAACTCAGAAAGATGAAAGGCATGGTCTCGTACATGAGTGCGCCTGCATGCGTTAGCGAGAGTGAAACAGGTCTGTATGTGCTTTACTTTAGTTTAAATACTGATTACTTATATTGATGCAATGCCACGTATAGTGTGGATCATAATTCGACGATGACATTCAAATGGGGATCTTACGGTGCCTGTACGTTCTAATCTTTGAAAAGGTGTTTTTTTTGTTCACAGACGTGGCCTGCAAATTGTTTCATTGGTAGATATAAATTCGGACATATAATTCTTTCTTGTTCTTTATTATCATTATTATTATTATTATTATTATTATTATTATTATTGTTGTTGTTGTTGTTGTTGTTGTTGTTGTTGTTGTTGTTGTTATTTATTTATTTATTTATTTTGGTTCGTCTCGGGTCCGGTCTTATTCCTGGTGAGAATTATGTGGATAGCAGGTTTACTACCTGTAGCCTTAGGTATCCACAAGTTTTCAGTAGTCTTTCAAGTGCTTTGAACCCTCCTGATAATCCTTGAGGTCCCTAAAAGACAAACTGTCTTAGGAGATTTACAGGGCATTCTACTCTAATCTCTTACAGCGATTTGTCTATATCTTTTCTTCTTCTTCTTCTTCTTCTTCTTCTTCTTCTTCTTCTTCTTCTTCTTCTTCTTCTTCTTCTTCTTCTTCTTCTTCTTATTATTATTATTATTGCTTGAGCGGAATTTCGTCTGTCTTTGCGTTCTGAGTCCAAATTCTGCCGGGGTTCACGTTGCCTTTCATCATTTCGCGGTCGATAAATTAAGTACTAGTTGCGTACTGGGGTCGATCTACTCAACTGGCCCCCTCCCTCAAAATTTCGGGCCTTGTGCCCAGAGTCGAAAAGATTATTATTATTATTATTATTATTATTATTATTATTATTATTATTATTATTATTATTATCATTATTATTATTATTATTATTATTATTATTATCATTGCCTTTGCACAGCTTCTAACGCTGGAGATGTACTACGGTGTCGGCTGTTCACTACCAGTGAACTACGATAACACCTCTTATTTCTCGAGCATCTTCCGGACTATTCGAGCGGTTCCAAGCAATGCTGTTTTCTGCAAGTGCTCCACACTTATTGCTGCCCCTATTTGTTCCACGTACTTCTCGAGATTTTTGCTCACTTTTCCCAGGGCTCCAGCAATTATTGGTACTACTGCTACCTTTTCATTGACCACAACTGCTTAACTTGCCAAGCTAACCTGTCATATCACTCAACTTTTCTTTCTTTCTTTCTTATCTCATACCTTGTTGTCAGCTGGGCATGCTATATCTGTGATCCAGCATAGTTTGTTTTCTTTCTCAATTAATACCATATCCGGCTTCCTATTCTCTATCTCATGGTCGCACTGAACCATAAAATTCCATAGGATCTTTGCATTTCAATTTTCGACAATGCCTTCAAGTTTGTGGTCGTTCCAATTTTTTGCTCTGTTAAGTCCATACTCGTTGCAAAGTGTCCAATGGACAAGCCTGGCTATATCGTCGTGGCGTCTCTTACATTCCTTCTGCGCTAATGGCCTACATTGGCTGGTAATAATCCATACGTTTTCACCGTTTTGTCAACAGATTCTGCACTTAACACTTTCTGCTGTGTTGTCTATTATTAACCGGCGGCGGTTGTGGTGGTGGTGGTGGTGGTGGTAGTGGTTGTAGTGATGAGTGAATTGGTGGTGGTGGTGGTGGTGATGGAATTGTTAGTGGTAGTAGTGATGAGTGAATTGGTGGTGGTGGTGGTGGTGGTGATGGAATTGTTAGTGGCAGTGGTGGTGGTGTTATTTTTTAACAGTGGCAAGCGGGCGGAATGGTTAACGCGTCGGACAGAAACGCTAAAGCCTCATTTCTTCCGAACTCTTTATACTCTGAGTTCATTTTTTTCCGCCGAGACTGAGTTTACCAATGGTAACGACGACGCCGGATAAAGGGCATAGTTTTAGAAAGAGGCCGAATTAAACGCCGAATTGATATGTGGCGTAGTTTTGTTTTTATAGCACAAGTCCCAATGCTTTTTGATCAGAGCTCATATATAGCCAATGACACTTATCAACACAAGAGATTAAAAACATAAATTGATCAGAATGAATACTGAGAAGATTATTCCAAAATCGTATCTCTTTTAGCCTTCCAAACTACACAGGATTACATGAGACGATGTGGTACAGAGCATATCCATCCGGTTCACAGCCACTGGAAATTGCTATGGCTACGTTTTCCAATTGGGTGACTGTTGGCGGTTGTTGCTATTGTGCGCGCGTGCTTATGCAGTGTGTGAGAGAGAAAGAGAATTCGCAAATATTCAACATGTATGTGTATTTGCAGCATAAACAAACATATACATATATACATGCACGTGCATATGCATATATATATGTATATATATATTAATATAAATGCGTATTATATTAATATATATGTATATAATATGTATATATATATATATATTCATATATATATATATATTCATATATATATATATATATATATATATATATATACATATATATATATATGTATATATGTATATATATATAATATATAATATATATATATATATATATGTGTGTGTGTGTATATGTATATATATATATATATATATATATATATATATTATATATATATATATGTATATATACATATATATATATATATATGTATATATGTGTGTATATATATATATGTATATATATAAATATATGTATATAAATATATGTATATATATATATATATATTGATATATATATATGCATATCTATCTATCTATCTATCTATATATATATATATCGATATATATATATATACATATAGATAGATAGATAGATATGCATATATATGTATTATATATATATACATATATTTATATATATACGTATATATATGTATATATATGAATATATATATGTATACATATATATGCATATATATATTAATATATATGTATATATATATTATATATATAACATATACATATATATTAATATATATACACATATATATTAATATATATACATATATATATATATATATATGCATATATATGTATATATATATATATATATATATATATTATATATATATATATATATATATATATATCTATATAATATATATATAAATGTATATATATATATTATCGCCATTACTCATTGACCACCGATAAAGCACTAAGTTACTAAGTTCATTCAATTATTGTTAGCCTCTGAAGATGAATTAATTTGTGAGGTTCCCTTTGTAGTGTGTCTACGTATATGTGTGGCTTTGTATGCGCTTGTATATATATTTGTGTGTGTATGTGTGCGTGTTAGTGTTTCTGCGTGTGTTGGTGCTTTCACATTTTATTTCGATTATTGATTTGTTTCTAAATTTCAATACGGTTTATATACATACGCATCACTAATATCTGTGTGAATTGATATATTTATTTCTGGGTGTTATTTGGGTGCACAACCATCTGCAAAGACAGTGGTATCTGTGTACATGCACACACACACACACACATACACACACACACACAGATGAGTATTCATTCACACACAAACACAAATGCACACAGACACATATGCATACACATGGAGGAAAATATACAGAGAATATATATAAATATATGCGTGTGTGTATGTGTGTGCGTACGTGTGCGTGTCTGTCTATACTTATGGATGGATGATATTTATGTGTGTGTGTGTGTGCGTGTGTGTGTGAGTGTGCGTGAGTGTGTGTGTGTGTACATATAGGTATGCATATATATGTATATATATATATATATATATATTATATATATAGATTTATATTATATATATAGATATATATGTGTATATGTAAGTATACTTATTTTATATGTGTGTGTGAGTTTGTATTATGTGTGTATGTCCATATATCGAGAGGGAGAGAGAGATAAATATAGATGTATGTATTATATAGACCTACAGATACTAATTCACATACATACATGCATGCATACACGTACACATGCGTACATACACGCACACGTACATAGTACATACATACATAGATGCATACAGACATGCATGCATACACGCATACATACATACATACATACATACATACATACATACATAAATACATACAAACATACATGCAAACATGCATACATACATATATACAAACATGCATGCATACATACGTATATGCGTACATGCATACATACATGCATGTATTCATGCATATATACATACAAACATGCATACATACATAGATACATACATGCTTGCATACATGCATACATGCATGCATACACACACGTACACCTACATACATATATACTTACATACATACAAACATACATTCATACATACATACATACAAACATACATTCATACATACATACATACATATATACATACATTCATACATACATACTTACATACATACATACATACATACATACATACATACATACATACATACATACATACATAAATGCATGCAAGTATGATGGCTGCAACTTAATTTCGGGCAACGGCATTTCTTGAATTTTCCCTTGAATCAGCACGTACGGCTAAACATTTTTCAATGCGCTGCCCCAGCATGGCCGTACTCTTATGACTGAAACAAGTAATAGATAAAAGATAAAAGAATAAAATGCAATAAAATTAGCCTGGTGGATTTGGGGATTTGAAGATTGTACTCGTAAATTAGTGCGGATTATAAGAGGTTACCGTTCATCGGTGTCCAGAAATCGGTGTTGTACATAGATTAGATAAATTGCGGGTGTTTTCGTTAAATAAAAACTCACAACGCCAGGTGTGGGAATCCTACGACCGGGAGTTCGCTGCCCTAACCATTTGGCCATTGTGCCTCCACGGTGCATGTATAGTACATAGAATAACGTACAAAAGTCAAGAAACTGAACAGTGTATGAGTTATGAAATGCATGTGTGCATGCATATGGAGGGGGTGGTGTATATCAGGTGCCGTGTTGGCGAATCTCAGGAAACATGGAGGTTTTAAAGGATGCAATGTCTCAGCAACTAACAACTGATGCAGGTAGTTTGTTACGTGCTTCAGCAACTCTGAGTGTGAAAAAATGATTCTGAAAGTCATGGGAGCTGTGCTGTTTTCTGACTTTGTAGGCATGCCAGGTGAGTTAGATATGCCCCCGTGTGTTCAAAAGGGTGCTCCAGGTGGTTATTAGCACAATGGTTAATAATTATGTGGGTGTTTACCAAGTCAGTTGCCAGACGTCGAAGCAGGGCGTTCAAAGTAGGGTAGATGCCTAATAGAAGGTATTCGCTTGGTTGCACGTCTCTGAGCAGTTATGAAGAGGTCAATGTCCTGAACAAGAAAGGGGTTTCAGACCGGTGATGTAAATTCTAAGTGTAGCCGCACCATAGCCATGTACAGCCTTAAAAATATAGCTGGAGAGAGGCTGACAAAGGTCTTACTGAGTGATCCCAAGAAAACTCTCAGCCTTCTTGACATAGAGATATGCTTTGTCCAGCGTAAATCGCTTCTGACAGTAATGCCTAGGTCGCGTTCACATGATTTCTTTGATATTAAAGTTGTGGAGAGAGTATGTGGACACTGGTTTGTTGCTCCCAAAATGCATGGTAGTACACTTGTCCACAACCAGCTTGAGTTGCAGTCCGTGATCCACTGTTGCATTGTGTCCCGGTCCAATTGCATGATTTGTCCTTTTTATCTCAAGGTACAGCGTGATGCTGTTTGCTTATTTCAGCACTGTGGCATTCTTTAAGCTGACATCTATATCATTAATTTATGCAACAAGCAAAATGGGACCAAGAACAGATCCTTGCAGTACACCAGATGACATCTCATAGGGTGAAGAATGCTGTCCTAAAATCGTGACTAACTCTTTTCGGCTGAGAATGAAGGACTCCAACTTGTTAAAAAGATCATCTGTTACACCCATTGCAGAGAGTTCTGCCATAAGTGTTTTGTATGGCAACCCATGAGCCGCCATCAGTGATGTCTTCAAGAAACTCGATAAGTTAATCACAGCAGCTGGAGTTGGTCACGTTTGGAACGCATTTCATCAAGACCTGCACAGTAAAGGCTAATATAACGATAATCAGCAGTGGTAGAAGCACTGTGTGAGGCTCTGTAAGGTCAACATAAGGGGGAAGCGCTGAAAATGCCTGGTCGGAGGCCCAACCTTTATAGGGCTGAGAAAAGCTAAAGGGTTGCTGCAATAAGTGTGTGAATCTGAGAGGGGAATATGTTGAATAAAATCATAATTAACTGATCCTCCTGTATTTTCGTTTACCCAAAGCCAGAAACTTTTCAGCACCCCTGGAAATGACAGTCTAACATCTTTCATGGCGCGCTGTATCGTCTTAAAAAAACATAGGTATATATTTAATAATGACATAGACACACTGTGCTTCGATAAGAAATGAAAGAATTCTTAAGGTGAATGTCATAATCGTTGATCAGTTTCTGTGTCTGATTTGGAGCCAATCAATAGAAAAAACTCCTAAGCCATTGATAATTCGACTGCGAAAAGGAAAGATATTTTCGCCTGCAGTTATAGCCAATGGA
>NW_021836587.1:0-15000 GCF_006345805.1 Octopus sinensis | reverse complement strand
TACTTTAAAATGTAATTATTTTACTTCTGTAAAATTTTGAACTGTTACTATGAAACATTTGTTTTGGTAGCATGCTTAGTGTAAATGATAAAGTGTATAATTCATACATTAACATAGGCCAAAAAAAGGATATAGAGTTGATTTCTTTAATCCCTTCGTTTGTTATTCTCAGTATACTTGTTAATAAGTATTGTAAAAATCAAATTATTATGTACTATTTAATCCATGGTTTATATAATTTATGAATTAGTAGAATATATCTTGTAGTCTTTAGTGTATTAATAAACTTTCAGTGTCTCCCTCCATCTCTAACAGGTTGAGTAAAAAGGTAAGTTATTCTTTGTAGGTAGTCAGAAAAAAAATCAACTGTAAAAGTTAACAATTGAAGTATCACACGATTAGAATTATATGGCATATAATGCATTAGTGTAACAAAAGTAACTATAGCCTCAGATTGACTGTTTTGTGAGTGAAAGACTGTTAACTTTACATTGTTTGCTTATTGAACAGGAAGAAACTGAAAGCTCTAATAATTGATTTGCATTGTCAAAAGTAAAAGAATAATTTTCCAATGAAATTCAAGATTATTCATAAAAATAACCAAAAACAAGGTTCAAATAAGGCATTACTTTTAAAACCCCAAATAATCATTAGAATTTTTGTGAAATCTGTAACATAACTTCTGGTTTGGTTCATAACTACCCCTCTCCCTCTCTCTTTTGTTGTATATATGTATGTATTGAGTCATCCCATAAATAATGCAATTTTTTATACTTCTTTTATTTTTTTAAATTAAGATAAAGTTTTTTTTTTAATCTAAAATATACTTGCCTTCATCTTCTACAATGCTCTTCCATCTATCTGGTAGATTTGCAAGGCCTCACTTCCAAAATTTACTTGTTCATGATGAAAAATACTCCTCCAGTACTGCTCTGACTTTGTCTACAGAATTCATGTTTTGCAGTGCAAATTATTTTGAAGACTGCAGAATAAATGATTATTAGATGGAGCAATGTCAAGCGAATATGATAGGTGGAGTATCTTTTCCCATTTAAACTGCTCTTAAACTGCTCCAACCTTTGGAATGTCATCCTCGCTGTATGTGGCTGAGGATTATCCTGATGGAAGAACACCTTTTGTCTTGAGACCAAAGATGGTTGTTTTTCTTCTAGCGCTGACTTAGGCTGCTCCAGCTGCTTGCAGTAGATCTCCTTTGCTATTGTTTGGTTTGGATTTAAAATTTCAAAGTGGACTAAACCTTTCATATCCCAGAAACAAATAACAACACCTTATATGGGTGAAGACCTTCTTTAGCCTGGGGTGCTGGTGTTTCTCCTTTCCTTACCCACAGTCTTTGGCGCCTGACATTTTTATAGAGAACCCATTTTTCGTCACCAGTCACTATTCAGTCCAAAAAAGATTCATTCATGAGATTTGACAGCAAAGAAGAGTACACATTCACTCTGCACATGATTAGACTTAGAAAGTTTGTGAGGAACCCATTGACCCAATTTGCTGCCTTTACCGATGGCATGCAGGTGTTGATGAATGGTTCAATGACCAAATCCAAGCTTCTCTGCTAGTTCCTCAACAGTTATGATGCGATTTTGTTCCACCAGGGTATGCAGGACATCCTTGTCGAGCTCTACAGATCTTCCAGGATGGGGCTTGTTTCTGGCTTGGAATTTCTGGAACCACTGTTGACGCTGGCTTATGCTTATTGTCCAATCCCCATGTACTGCATTAATATTTCTCTCACTTTTTGTTGCATTGTTGCCTTTATTGAACTCATAAAGCATAATATGCCAAATATACTCCTTTGTCACTTCCATTATATCTTTGAAAAAATAACTGTTAAAATTGACTGCACTCTTCAAAACTTGCACTAAGAATAGAAGAAGGTGAAATTACAACCTGCTTTTATAGCAAGTTGATGCAGGTAGTTTATCCTGCCCTACTCTGACTTTTAGTTTATGCAATTGAAAAAAACACTATTTATGGGATGACCCAATATGTACACAGACCTATATATTTCTCAACACTATTGTTTAAAGACAGAACAAAACTATGAATTTCTATTTTGCCCTCCCCCCTCTCTCTCTCTCACCCACCTCTCTATGCATATATAATGACACGTACAGATACACACAGGTACATAAATATACAACGATTGAACATTTGAAATTTCTAATTTTTAAATAGAAATTATGATTTCTTATAATTTATAATTATAACTTAACTAAATATTTTTAACTATCATGTTAAGAAATTACTTGTATTTATCTATGTATATATGTGTGTGTCACTATAGAGAGAAAGGCAGTGAGAGAGAGAGATGGGACAGACAAAATGAATGTTCATATTTTTTCTTCCAGTATCATAAGATACTTCTTTTAAAAGACTTATCTAACCCGCCTGTCTATATCTATCTATCCAACTATCTGTGTATCCATCTATCTATCATTCTGACACGCGCTGAGACTGCGACATCTCTGGCTCTACGTAGACGACGGTGAACAGGTGTGGTTGCCGTTTGTGGAGGCACGCTTTCCCGCAGCTCGTCTCCATGACCGAACTGCAGTCGTGGATCAAAAAGAGGCAGCGGAAGGGTGAATGGCACCGCAAGTGTCGCGTTGCTCTCAAGCAACTATGCTATCCTGGGTCAACCTTGAGCAACTTCAACACAACCAAAGCACTCTATAAGGGATTAGTGGAGGGGAGGTACGACGACGATCTCAGGGCGAACCTGGGCGTCGACAAGGAATACCTGACCCGCCTGTTCAAGACAACTTTTGGGCCGGGACCTATGGACAACTTCCAGAGATCCCTGGCCTGGCAGTGCTATTGAGAAGCGCTACCTGTTCGGGATAAACTCTACAGACACGGCTTGAGAAATATGGGGCTGACCTGCCTGAGATGCAGTCAGAGCGATGAAACCATTCTGCACGCACTCATGCAGTGTCCAACCATTTCCAACCTGTGGGCTTATGTCGAACGACTGCTGTCACGTGTGGAACGAGTCAGTTTATCAACCGAGTCTATCGTCAATATCGTCACGCCTCCTTCCTTCAAATAGGAAGGAAGAGCTATTTTCATCATACTTGTGGCTATGACAAAAGAATGTATCTGGTGGACGCGTCTGAAAGGATTAGAGACAAACACTTTCCTCTCTGGTCAATCTCTCATCAACTTCTTCAAGTATCACTTGAAAAGGAAAATGAAAGTAGAGAGGCAAGTTTTGTCTAGCGAATGTTTCAAAAAATTATGGATGAATGTAGCAAGTATGGCACATATGAATGACGAAGCCACCTTGAGCATAATCCTATGAACCCAGAAAAATTTAAAACAGAAAGTTACTTACTTGCAAATAAATGTGTTAACATGTGACATTATTGACCGAGGTTACCGTGGTTTTTTCCGTATGCTTTTCTTTCCATGGATAAACCTTATCAGTTTCCCCTTTTACACTTTACATCATGACATTTCTGTGATACACAATCCCTATTGATCGTTTTTTTTCTTTTTTTTACGATCCCTTTTGATCGAAAACCTACCCCCCTTTTTTTTTTCTCCCCAAAAAGAAAAGCTCTACTTTGTAATTCATCCCCTCTGTGTTCAGCCCTGTGTGGCTAATAAAGAAACATATCTATCTACCTACCTACCTACCTATCCACCTGCATACCACACACTCAATCAGTTTTTAATCTTCAGTTATTTCAGAAAACTAGTTGAATGATTATTTTTTTATATTCCTCAACTGTTTCATGTATTAAATTCACTCTCTAGAGACAATTCATCTGATGATAGCAATGTACTCTGTGAAAGTAGATGATGTTAAAAATTTATATATTTTGTTGTATTAAATGTTTCTTTTATTTCAATAGTCTTACCCTTTTTTTTTTACTTCATTCTTTCAATGAAGTAAAAGTATTACTTATTTCAGGTATAAAACACACTAATTAGAGTAATTTCATTTCAATAAATGTTAATCTCACTGTATTATTAATTGTCTTATTTATAGTATGTGTGTGTGTAAAACTGCTTTTCATCTGGCATAACAAAAATAAATGAACTTCTTTAAATATAGTAGGAATATTATTGCATAACAAATTTGAGTGCCATAACAACATTAAGCTATAATTGTAAAGAACAGTCAGGTTTATGAATACCATTCATTAATTTGCCATGGGTGCAGTGAAACCTATTTAATGCTGCTAGGTAATGTAATAATGTAAACTAATGCATTGAGTTTTACATTTTTTATTTTGATCTTGTTGTTATCTAACCTAAGCAGCACTATTTGAATCCTGTGACTAACCTATTTAAAACTGTCCACATTCAAGTTATCTTATTTAAATTCAAATATCAACTGACCTCTTGTTATTATATCAATGATAACAGGATCCATTATAGTTTTACATAAAATATCAGCTTAAAATTGTAATAAGTAATAGTTATTTTACTGATTTTTCTAAAAAATATTTGATTATTTAACGGATTAATTGAAACATTAGTTGTTTATTATCGTTAGAGACATGGTTATAAAAGGGTTCCCCAAATCCTTTTATAATTCCCTAATCATACTTTTGTTTCTTAAATGTGCTCGTAATTCCAAAAAGTCTTGTTTCATATTTTAATTTTCAGTTTTATTAATTAATATTATATTTATACATTTATGTTTATCTATTCTTAGAAAAGGAATTTTGTTTTGTTTTGTATTTTAGATTTCCAACAGATTTTTTTAATAATTTATGGGCTCTGTAAGGCACCATTTGATTATAAAATAATAAACTGATTTCATCATCATCATCATCATCATCATCATTTAGCGTCCGCTTTCCATGCTAGCATGGGTTGGACAGGTCAACTGGGGTCTGTGAAGCTGGAAGGCTTCGTCAGGCCCAGTCAGATCTGGCAGTGTTTCTACGGCTGGATGCCCTTCCTAACGCCAACCACTCCGCGAGTGTAGTGGGTGTTTTTTACGTGCCACCTGCACAGGTGCCAGACAGAGCTGGCAAACGGCCACGAACGGATGGTGCTTTTACGTGTCACCGGCACGGGGCCAGGCGATGCTGGCAACGGACACGAACAGATGGTGCTTTTACGTGCCACCGACACGGGGCCAGACAGAGCTGGCAAACAGCCACGAACGGACGGTGCTTTTACGTGTCACCGGCACGGGGGCCAGCCGAGGCTGGCAACGGACGCGAACGGATGGTGCTTTTACGTGCCACCGACACGGTTGCCAGACAGGGCTGGCAAACGGCCACGAACGGACAGTGCTTTTACGTGTCACCGGCACGGGGGCCAGCCGAGGCTGGCAACGGACACATGGCCACAAATTTTAAGAGAAGTGAAATTTTAGGATATTCACATTCTTCTTAGAAACATTACTAATGGAATTAGTATAAAGAGATTCAACTTGAAACTGAAAGTAGGTGATGACTTAACTCAATCTTCTACTGTATCCACATCACTATGTAACTCAGTTAATAACCAGAACAATTTATTTACACATTATGAACTATAATTATATTATGCTTTTCTCACATTTAAATTTGTTTTTTATGTCTTTTTTTTTTTTACTAGAATCTATGAAACTTAATGTAAGCATCTAAAATAAGTCAATATGTTTTATCCTATTTCTACAGTTTCTTACAAAGTATTTCTTGTAAAATCAACTTATCTAACCTGCTTGAGATTACTTCTGGTTCTCTGTTACCAAAGCTAGCTGTTTTAAAATGTTCATTCTTCTTCTTCTTCTTCTTAAAATGTTCATTCTTCTTCTTCTTCTTCTTTTTCTTTTTCTTCTTCCTCTCCTCCTCCTCCTCCAAAATATAGGGCATAGGCAATCATGTTCTGCCACAATTCCTTGTTCTTTGTTTTCTGTAACAGTTCCACCTCCTAATGTTTAATGCTTTTTTCTTCCAGCCATTTTGTCAAGCTTGACATCCATATCATCCTTTTCCTTTGCCTGCTCCTTTTCCTTTCAATCTTTCTGGTCATTGCTAAGTTTTTCCAGGCCTTCTTTCCTCATCACATGACCAAGAAATCTCAGTTGCTCGGTCCTTATCTCACAAAGTAGTTTCCTATTTGCTGCAGCCCGGGTCATGCACTTCTTCGTTAGATACTTTGTCAATGTTTTCCTCAATATTCTCTTTAAAAACCACACATCACAACTCTCCAAGCACCTTCTCATTTCTGATGTTGTAGACCATGTCTCATTTCCATATATTAACTTAGAGTAGACAGAGCAGTTCAATATATGGATCTTGGTCTTGATGCTCAGAGTAGTTTCTCAAGATGTTATACAATTTTGAACCTGGGGATAGGGCTTCGCTACTTTTCACTTCTCAAGAACAATCATGGATAGTGTGTGTGTGTGTGTGTATAAATACCCCATCATAATTTTATGCAAGAATCTTTTACATACCAAACTTTTCAGCTCCCCAAAACAACCATGGATAGCATATATATATATTTATATATATATATACAATCATGGATAGTGTGTATATATATATATATATATATATATATATATACTATCCATGATTGTATATATATATAAATTAAGATACCCCATCATAATTTTATGCAAGAATCTTTTACATACCAAATGTCAGATTTATAATTTTTAAAGAGTTATTTTACTAAATCTTTTCAAGTTCTCGGTTACTTTCAAAATTAATTGAACCACATGGGACTCGTATTTGAAAAGAACTGTGAGTACAAAAGAGTTTCAAGTTATATACATTTGGCAAAAATGAATAGAAACAGATAGTAGTCAGTAGTAACTATATAATAGAGATATTAAAGATTGGAAATAAGCATAACTGAAAATTCTAGCTAACAATGGCATGTTTGAATTATAAATTTTAAAATAAAATCAAGTTATCAAAATCCTATTGAGCAATCTTGACCAGTGATCCCAAACAGGTACATTTTACAAAAGTGTGTAATGAAAACAGAGAAAACACTTCCTCCACTCACATTGCACAGTTCTGAGTTCCTATTGTGTAGCACCTCTCTCTCAACTGTGGGTTGAATTAAGTCTTGTAAATGAAATCAGGTGGGCAGAAACTGTGGTAGCCCATTGGATGGACTGTGTCTGTTCTTGGATTGCAGACTTAATCTGCTGCCTGGCTTCATACCACCAGCTGGCCTATAGGTCTGTTATAAGCCTCTTGTAAGTATTCAGAGCAAGTCTCTAGCTGAAAAATTAAGTTGACACCTTTATGAGCTGCTTCCTACTACACTGATGTATTGTAAACATGAGGGACATTGTACTTTGTAATGCACCTGTAGTTGTCATGACTTCTTCCTCTCTTTCCACCACCAATCTTAGAAGTTACATAAAAGATCATGGATGCTGTACTTCTTCCTCTGGCTAGCTATTCAAAAAATGAAGGCTCATGGCATCATTTTATTGAGTGCAACCTAGCAACTGTAAACAAGTTTCAGAGGAATCCAACAAAAAAAACATCTCAGGGTTACTGCTAAAATATTGATTAGGTGTTGCCTCTCTATCTCTCTCTCCATAAATATACTCTATAGTAAAACATGTGAAAGAACACTAAAGAAAAAGTAAAAATATCGAACTGCCACAACTCTAACAAAGATGATACTATTTCACAACTCTAACAGCAAGTAATAAATATTTCTATATTAACAGCATATAAACATTTTTATCAAACATTTTCTCAAAAATTCAAGAAAGAGACCCTCTTCTGTAGTTATTTTAACCTTCCAAAGATAATAGCCAATTGTCTATCAAACTACACCCTAGTATCTTAAATGACATATTTGGGGACAAATCAGGCATGTTAATCTCATCTAGGGTGCCTTTGATTGTAACTCTAGCATGGATTTAAACAACATCAGTATTATATATACACCTCCTACTGTTACTATGACCTTGCACCCTCTATTTCAAACTACAATAGGAGCCTCTAGACAAACCTTCAACCTGCTAAAAATAACAGCCATATTTCTCTCAAATTACACCCTCTGGTAGTAAAAAGAAAGTACACATTAAATATTGTAGTCCTAGTGTCTGAATAAGAAATGGGAACACATTGCTGGGTCATTAGTCTGCCAGGTAAACATTAACAACAAGCAATGATTTTGAGACACAGGACTCAGTAAACTATACATAATGATCCAAGTTGTACTCTCAAATTACTACTCTTTCTGTTGTCAAATATTTTGTCTAAGGAGCTTGGATAAAATAGTTGATATTGAAAATTGGCAAATAGCCACAACATATTCATACAACTGAGTAGAGAGTAGTCCCTGAAAGTTTGGCATATCTCATGGGGATATTTCACTTGTTAATTATGCTCAGCAGTTTTATCATTTTCTTCCATTTCATAAGTCTACTCAGCAGTAACAACAATTAACATTATATTATGAAATCAGTAGTTAAGCAGAAACCATCATCTTCCTATCCAGCTGTAAAGCACAACTTAATAGTGATGTCTTACCAAGATATATAAAGATTGCTTCTAGCTCTCTAAAACTTTATTGTATTTTGGCACACATTCAATAACAATGCAGCCATAGTGTTTACCATTTATATTTTCTCAAGTGCAAAATTCCTTGAATTTGTTAAGGCCAATCTAGTATATTGATTTTCTCTCAATAAGCACTCAGCTGCTGCACTATTAATACTGCAGTAGCTGAGTGCTTGAGGTGCAGAGGTCATCAGTTCAAAGCTCTTCCACAGACATGTTATTTTGCTGTTAGCCAAATTACTTTATTCTAGCCAACCAAGCTTGTTCATGGGTAAGTGGCTTATCATCCAGTTATAAAAAATCTACTTCAATTCATACAACTATCTCAGTGTTCAAGAATGAACCAACTAACTATAAGCCATTAAAATATATTATATATTAATTAGTGTTTTTTATGTACTTTAGAATCCTAAGCTGTCGAAACAGCTGGCATTCTGAATGTGTAACTACCTTAATCTACATATATACTTCATTTCAAATACTTGTTTTTGTTGTTTGTTTTTTCAAAAGATTTGTTATGCTGGTTAAAATATAGAATTTAAATCCATTTTATGTTGTCATTTATATTTTTCAAGGCACAAATCCAGTTAGCATTGAAATGCTGGACCTTTCATTATCATGTTAAATATACTCTCTCTCTCTCTCTCTCTCTCCCTCTCTCTCTCCCAGTGCTGGGTCATTATCCTTTTAACAGCTTGTATACTAGCTTCTGAGGCTGCATCTGCTACTCACGTCACCGACTTCCCTACCAACTAGATTTAAACAAACAATCATTCTGCACTTGTGGATCCTCCACTCATTTCTTGCAGTCTCTCTTTCTTTCTCTCTCTCCCTCCCTCCCCTCTCCCCTCCCTTCCTCTATCTCTTCCCCCACCCCTCTACGAAATAGTCTGTTTCATTTTACTATTATAGAATAACACTACAGTCTCCAACTTTTTACTTTTTCTATTTCCTGGATACATTCCACTTTTGAAAAACTCTCAGCAAACTATAGCCCTCGACCAACTGATCATCCCACCATATAGCCTTCTTTCATTTAGCAATCTTCTCAAGGGCTGTGACTGCAACTCTTCTCATCTGAAATTAAATGCATCTTCATTTCTTTAACCTAAAAAAGAATTTCGTTATTCATGCTTCTCTTCCTACATATATAAAAATGTACATATACTAATATAAATGGATATTTACAAACTCCAGTATATATTTTGACAACATGCACCTTGTGGCAATCACTTTCAGAAGGAAATAATTTCTTGACAAAATTTGCCTGTAACAGTAACTGTAATTACATTTTCCTGGCTTTACCATACTATAATCATCATGTCAAGCACTATAGATACAAACCAACAGCTTTTTTGCAGTTACTCAACTTGCTAGAAACAGCAATAACCCTTCTGTAAATCACATCCTACCATCATTTTAAAAACATGTTTCTATCAGGTAGTTACACTATTTGACAGAAAGCACAGGATGGCCATCATGGTTAGCAGTCTTTTATGGAATTTAGTTTACTACTTAGATTGATTTTGTATGACCTGTCATGCTAATTATAGTGAGGCAGGTAAGGAACAAGATAGGTGTAATTCCTTTTGAATTTATTACAAGAGTTCATAAATTTTAAACATAATATCGAAGTTATTTTATGAATGTACTGCATTGATTATGTTTTTAAAATTAGCTATTAAAGCTTGTTGTTTTCATTTCTATTTCAGATGAAAGCAATTCCTCTCGGTTCTGGGACATCAAGATCCGTGGTATCACTGGTGGACAAACCGGAGAAATAATGTGGGATCTAGATGCCATCAGTCATTATTTTACAGATGGTATATTACTATTATTAAAAATCTTCTTAGTTGTTGATTTGTGTTGTTTCTATAGCTACATTTTAAACATTATGTTCCATAGATGCTTGAATCCTATACATAGAATACCTAAAGATAAATGAATTTATCATCAGTTTTACTGGAACTTTCTACTCATTGAATTATAATGTAAGTGCATGAATGTACCACCTGTATCCTTAATTTAATCCTCAAACTGAATAAGTGTAATATTGCATGCTAGGGCTGACCCTTTGAATTTCAGGTACCCTTCAGCTTTGTATTACAATGTAAGTGGTTGAGTATTCTGTAGTCATTTGTGCCTTTAACAGAACCCTCACTCAGACTTAGTGTGATATTGTGTGTAACAAGGTTGGCCTTTCACTTATAGATACCAGTCCATCTTGTAAGTAACTGGTCATACCACAGACATTTATACTCTTAACATAATCTTCAGACAAAACAATATACAGCATATGTTGAGGTTGAACTTTTACAGCTCAGTACAATCCACCCAGTGGCTTCCAAACATTTTCCATGTATCTAGTTTTTGTCATAAAACTTTGACTGAAAACACTTGACAAATGCCATACAAAGAGATGGAAAGTAGTACTTCATGAATTCAAAGTAAACTTCTTAAGTATTCAGTCATGCTTGTCCCTAGAAATAACTTTTGTAACAGCATATTCATTTAAACCTTTTCTATAAGAACTGTACAAACCAGCCAATGGCTCCTTACTGACATAATATTTCATATACTCATATATCCATCAACATCATTCCCAGAATATTGATGATCATTAGAGAACTTCTTTCCCATCCATTTGTTACCTCATTCCAGCAGAAATATCTGCTCCCATTAACTTGGAGATTTTTTTGTTATGTATGTTTGTATGTCTTCATTAAAATTATGCCTAAGTGTCTTGTGGGCATTGTATGTGTTTAGAGGTGCTAGTGTATTCTTTGTGTACAGATAGTGAGATAATGTGGGGTTGGTGCTAGTCTTTATTGCACATTTTGTTTTTCTTTAGTCCCAAATAAGTTTGTATCAAGATGAGTGGGATGTAGCTGCTATTACATGTAGGTCATAGTGACCTCATTCAGACTTCCTTGTTAGCTTGAATTGCTGATTGTGTGGCTAGAACATCAAGACTGGAGGTGTGTGGGGTTATTGTATATTTTTGTTCAAGATTGTTATGAAGGAAATGAAATGAATAGTGTTTGTATATTCCAACATGGGTGAAAGAATTGTTTTCTATGTACTAATTGTTTCTTTGCATCTCCCTTAAGTGCTTGATGTTAGAGATTTAAGAATGTCAAGTGTTTTCTTGGCTCCTGTTGCTATATTGTAATATATGAGTGGTGAACATTAGACTGTGGCGTTAGGTGTTTGTCTAGAGTTAGTATTTTATTGTTATGTAAAGTGTGAGTTCCTCTAGATATTTTACATTGTCTTGTGTTGAAAGTGTGCCTGTTAAGTCTCAGTATGTTGGGCACCAGTCCTGAATTGTGTGCTGGCTGCAGGTTTAAGTATTGTCTAATTACAACATATGTATTGAGACATTATAATATGTCTGCATGTGTGTGTGTGTATATATATATCATCATCATCATCGTTTAACGTCCGTTCTCCATGCTAGCATGGGTTGGACGGTTCGACCGGGGATCTGGGAAGCCAGAAGGCTGCACCAGGCTCCAGTCTTATCTGGCAATATTTCTACAGCTGGATGCCCTTCCTAACGCCAACCACTCCGTGAGTGTAGTGGGTGCTTTTTACGTGCCACCATATATATATATATATATAATATATATATATATATGTATGTATGTACATATATGTGTATATATGTATATATATATGTATGTATGTACATATATGTGTATATATGTATATATAAATGTATGTATATATATAAATATATGTATATATATATATATATAAAGTTAATCCAAACGAAAACACAAAAAAACACAACAACACAAGGACGTGGAACAAATATAGTATTATTGGACGCTCAGGAAAGAAGGGAAGAAGGAGGGTTTAACGTTTCGAGCGGAGCTCTTCGTCGGAAACATAGGAGATGGAAAGATCCAGAGAAGGGAAGACAGAGGGAAAAAATCACCAATGGTACACATGAGGTCACATTTTGAAAGACTGGAAGGAGAAAGGGTGAAGAAAGATGTTTTCAAAGACAGAAGAGTAGTATGGTCAAAGACAGCAGAATGTAGGAGGGGGAATGTGTGTGTAGGTGTAGGTGTGTGCGTGTGTGTGTGTGTGTGGTTGTAGCTGTAAACAGCAGGCTAGTAGCTGGCTAGTTTGTAAGAATAAGGAGTGGTGTTTTTGTCCCTGCCACAGGTCAGTCATTGAAGTATGTGTGTGTGTGTGCATGTATGTATATGTGTCGTGTGTGTATGCGTGTGTTCGTATGTGTATGCCTAGAGTTTGGGTGCTTGGTGAATAACTGTGCTTTACTTAGTGTGTGTGTGCTTGTACGTGCGTATGTGTGTATATATATGTATGTATAATTGTGTGCCGTGTGTATGGGATGTATGTGTGGGTGCATTTGTGTGTGTATGTGTGTGCGTGTATGTGTGTGTTTGTATGTGTGTGTGTGTAAGCGTATATGGATGTATATGCGTGGATCCGTGGGGTTGTGAGTTTTGGGTGTGTGCATAGGTGTGCGTGCGTATGTGTGTGTGTCTGTGCCTATATGTGTATACATATGTGTATGTGCGCGTGTAGGCATATATTGTGTGTATGTATATGTGTGTGGGGTTTTTTTGGAGTTGTATATGCGTAATGTGCTTGTGTGCATGAGTGCGCTTACGTGCGTGTGTGTATGAATGTGTGCGTATCTGTATGAATATTGTTTGTTGGAGGTATATGTGGGCATCTGTGCTGGTGTGTGTGTTTGTACGTGTGTATGTGTGTGCGTGTATTGTATGTATATGTGTGCGTGTGTGTGTACGTGCGTGCGAGTGAATGTATGTATACATGTGCGTGTGTGTACAAATGTAGAGGTTTATATATGTGTATATATATATGTATGCAAGCACACACTTTATAATTGAAAGATTGATGGAAAACAATTTTGCTGTGTGTGTATGTGAATCCACAGGCACAACACACATACACTGACGCACGCCTGCAATACAGCCAACCCCGTATGTATGTGTGTATGTATGTATGTGTGTGTGTATGTATGTATGTGTGTGTGTGTATGTGTGTGTTTGTGTATGTATGTGTATGTATGAATGTATGTGTATGTGTGTGTGAATGTATGCATGTGTGTGTGGGGGGTTTTGGAGTTGTGTGGGCGTAATGTACATGCGTGTGCGTGTGTGCGCTTATGTGCGTGTATGTGTATAACAGGAAGGTTTACGAAAATAAACAAAAGACGAAGGCAGGTGGAGTACAAACAAACAAATGTATTAGTATGGCGCTCAGGAATAGAAATAGAACAAGTCTTTTATGTTTCGAGCCTACACTCTTCGACAGAAAGATACACAGAAAAGAAACGAGAGAAGAAATGCGTGTAGGAGCTAACGGTCTATCATGGCGTTCTGGCTTCAGGCAGAGGTCAGAGGTCAGACGTTAGACACTAGAGGGATAGTAGGAGAGATAACAGGGTCAAGTGACTTCCAAAAACGAAGGTGGCCCCAACACGAAGGTGCATGTGTGTATAAGAGAGTATGTATGTGCGTGTGAAAGAGGGCTGGTGGTCTGGACGTGTGTATGTATGTATGGGTATGGAAATATGGGGGTGGGTGGTGTGTTGTAATATGATATGTGTATGTATGTGTAGGTGTAAAGATGTGGGGATGGGTGTGTGGGTGGTGTGATGTGATGTGTAATGTGGGCGGTGTGATGTGATGTGTAATGTTGTGTAGTGTAGTGTGGTGTGATGTTGGGAGGTGGGGAAAGCCCATGTGGGGTGTGGGTTCAGCTGGGAGTTGTGGGAGAGTGAGGGGGAGATGAGGAGGGGGAGAGAGGGAGCAGAGAGAAGGGGAAGAGGGAAGTAGAAAGAAGGGAAAGGAGTAGGGGTGAAAAGATGAAGGACTGAAGAGAAGTAGGAGTCGGGGGTAGGTTAGATGAAAAGGGGGGAGAGTTGAGCCAAATGGCGTAAAAGAGCGAAGAGAGAAGATTAATCCCTGTTCACGGTGCAAACAGGAATCTGTACAGGGACAATCCGAACACAGACAGGTGTTGCAAGGAGTGACCGGTTCAGCGGAAATGGCATGAGACTGGTGTTTCATTGGCGAGGCGGATGTCTCGAAGGTGTTCTGCGAACCGGTCAGCCAAGCGGCGTCCCGTTTGTCCGATGTACAGGGAATGGCAGAGAGAGCAGGAGATGCAATAGATGATATTGCTGGAGGTGCAAGTGAAGGAGTCGATGATGGGTGCCGGTGAGGAGGGTTGTGTTGGCGAGGTAAGGGCAAATGCGGAAACGTGGGCGGGAGCAGGGGAACAAGCCAGGCTGGGAGGTAGGGTCAGGGAAGAAGCTGTAGACCAAGGTCTCATAGGTTATGGGCTCGTTTAAAGGAGGGGAGTGGTCAGTTAGGGAAGAGGTGTGAAGTGGACGGGTCGGACTGGAGATGCCGGAAGCTCGAAGAATGGTGCGTTGGAGAGGTAGGGTGGTAAGTGAGGGGAAAAGGGAGGCGGA
>NW_021836586.1:17500-28150 GCF_006345805.1 Octopus sinensis | reverse complement strand
GGGCAGTGGACTCGCGGTCGTAAGAACGCGGTTTCGATTTCCAGACCGGGCATTGTGAGTGTTTATTGAGCAAAAACACCTAAGCTCCACGAGGCTCCGGCGGGGTGAAGTGGAGGGTGAACCCCGCTGTACACTTTCACCACAACTTTCTCTCACTCTTTCTTCCTACTTCTACCACAAAGCAGAGGAACTATGGTGTAAGCCACTATGGTGTGGTAAACTTTCAGACCCTAGTCTAGATTGCGAATCCTCTGTACCCCAGGATGGTTCAGCTCTCCACCTGTTAAAAGCCACTGTTTACGGAATGAGGATAACAACGTTGCTTTCGCGCCCGTGCAACCGCCAGTCTATCGCGTGTGGTGGGTGGATCTTCAAGTTGCCACACTCATTCTTAGTAGCTTAGAGTAGGCTCGAATTAGAGATTATTCTTTGTGGCTAATAGCGTGAGTCCTGATTAGAAGAAGAAGAAGAAGAGAAGAAGAAAAAGAAGAAGAAGAAGAAGAAGAAGAAGAAGAAGAAGAAGAAGAAGAAGAAGAAGAAGAAGGAGAAGAAGCAGAAGAAGCGAAGAAGAAGAAGAAAAAGAAGAAGAAGAAGGAGAAGAAAAGAAGAAGAAGAAGGAAGAAGAGAAAGAAAAGAGAAGAAAAAGAAGAAGAGAAAAGAAGAAAAGAATAGAAGAATAAGAAAAAGAATAATAATAATAATAATAATATAATAATAAAAGAAGAAGAAGAAGAAGAAGAAGAAGAAGACGACAGCAACAGCAACAGCAACACCAATAACAATGACAACAACAGCAAGACCAACAACAACAGCAATAACAACACCACGATCCATTTTTAAAGAGCTTCTCTATGTGATTGCTTGACATGCAAGAAATATCAGCCAAATTTTCAAATCAAACCCCAATATCTTAGAAGAAGGCTAAGTTAGATAATGCGATTGCTGGTTGTTGATTCATTGCAGCGAAAAAGATGAGATGGTCACAGCTGGAATGCTTTTCATCATGGATATCGGCTCAAATCAGGACTGGGCTTGTGAGAGAAGAATAGGCGGTTTTCAGAGCCACAGCAATAACAATAACATTAGCAAACAACATTACCTTTAATGACCATACCGGCAAACACAGGTGTCACTTCTAAGAACACAAACCGCCTCCGTCGCCGTGCCGTCACCGCAGCCGCCGCCACACCGTCTCCGCCACACCGTCGCCGCCACACCGTCTCCGCCACACCGTCTCCGCCATACCGTCGCCACCACACCGTCGCCGCCACACCGTCGCCGCCACACCGTCGCCGCTACACCGTCGCCGCCACCTCTGCTGCAATCACTAAAACAACCACCAGCATCATCGTCACGACCACTACCAGCATCAATACTGCTATCATCATACCAATAATACCATCATCACCACCGCCACCACCACCATCACAACCACCACCACCACCACCACCACTAATCCCCATCATCACTACTAATACCACCTTCTCCACCAATACCGCCATCAGAACCACCCCACCCCCCCCCCCACCACCATTACCACCAGCACCACCACCTTTATTATCACCATCACCATTAACCCTCACCGCTATCATTATCAATATCCTCCCCACCTGCACCACTTGTAACACCATGACAATCATCACCATGACAACCACGATCACTCTGAACCCGAAACAACTTAGTTACAAAGTTAGTTTCTTGATGGTTCGACCACTCACTCACTCACTCACTCACTCACTCCACTAACTCACTCACCCACTCACTCACTCACTCACTCACTCACTCACACACACAAACATACGTACTCACATACACTCACACACACATATAAAACAGAAGGGACAGTCGTGGCAGGAATGCCGTTGATCATAAGTCTGCTCGGTTAGCTTAAGCTCTGAACGAGCAGACATTATAATTAAAAGTGTTCCTTTCTGACTACAAACAACATCGACAACACGATTAACACCGACCAGGCAGTAAACCCCAACAACATCGACCGGCAACAGCTCCACCACCATCACTCTCACCATCACCATTATCATCATCACCACCACTACCACCACTGCAAACTATTAGTGGCTCTACCAACAACCCATCATCACTATAGAGTTCGCTTTTTTTTTCTCTCTTGGCTGTCTATCTAGTAAAGAATCCAGCTGCTTTTTCTGTCTCATACACCCTGTATACCAATTAATTACTGTAAGAAAGTTAACAAACAACAATAATTGACAAACAAAATACTATCAAAACAAAATGAGGAAAAGTTTTTAAAAAATGGGGAAAAAAAAAAAAATAAATAAAATAATAATAATAATAATAATAATAATAATAATAATAATAATAATAATAATAATAATAATAATGAAAGATGGAAAGAAGGAAAAATGTAGGAGGGAGGGAGGGAAAAAGAAAAATGTCTTCTCTATTAAACGTGGAGAATATTTAAAGCAATGAAGCAAGTGTAGTGTTTCGGAAAGGAAACCTATTCACTGGAAATTAAATAAACGATAAATACTCACGCACACGCACGCACACACACACACACACACACACACAGACACACACACACACACACACACGCAATACACACAAATACGCACACACATACACGTACATACACGAACACAAGTGTATGTGTTAATACGCGTGCACGTGTCTGTGAATGTGTACGTCTGTGTGTGTATGTATGTATGTTTGTGCTTAAATGTGTATTTTTGTGCCTTTATTATAAATGTATGTGTATATTAAAAAAAAAAGAGTTGAATATAATCGAGTATTTAAACACATATCTAAAAGAAAAGCTATTTGCCATTATCTATCCATCTATCATGAGGTTTCTGTCTGTCTGTCTCCGTCTGATTCTTTCTCTCTCTCTCTCTCTCTCTCTCTCTCTCTCTCTCTCTATATATATATATATAATATATATATATATATATATATATATATATATATAGAGAGAGAGAGAGAGAGAGAGATGCATATATATAACATTTGATGTATATATATTCATATATGTATAAATATATATATATATGTGTGTGTGTGTATGTATTCATATGTGTGTGTGTGTTTGTGTAATATACATCGTACATACAAACTATATACACGCACATAACCACACATAGATATTTACATATACATATATACACGCACGCACACACGCACACACAAACTCATGAACACGCACATATACACACACACACACATACATACATACATACATACATACATACATACATACATACATACATACATACATACATACATACATACTTATGTTTGTATGCATATATATTACATCAAAGTGAGTTAGTAGTAAAACAGAGCAAGGAAGCAAGTGGGGGAAAAAACCCCAAAAAAACTAATTATTTGGTAAATCAATTTATAAAATGTGATAAATACTCTATCTGTTTATATTTATATTTTTTAGTGTTTCCATTTTTTTTGTCTGTGTGTGTGTGTTTTGTTTTGTCTTGTCTTTTCATCTATTTTTATTTTATTTTCTCGCGTTGAAAATTGCAGAAAACAAAATAACAGACAGCCAAAATACCATGTTTCATCGATAATACCTACTTAATCTGTTATTACCTTCACTCCTCCTCATAACTTTTATCATTGACGAATTAAACAATGATGCCTTCTTTGTGGTCGACTCGTTCAACTTCATAGTCGTCCGAAGCGAGGACGAAGTGCGTTGGTCACCGTAGTTTTACCTATTCCCTCCCGCCGTCAGATCGCCGTCTACGCCTCAGTATCTTCTAAGTCAGGCTGACGCTGGAATGATGACCTTCTTGTGGTCATGCAACTTCATAGTCGTCCGAAACGAGAACGAAGTGCGATGGTCACCATAGTCTTACCTGCTCCCTTCCGCAGCCAGCGCGCCGCCTACGCCAACGCAGGAACAAGGATGACAAGCCGCGTTTTCGACGACCGAATCGAGCACGAAGCAGCGGGTACCAGTTAGAATAGTAAGAGTGAGTGCCACACACAGGCCTTGAATTTGCTGTTCCTTGCCCTCGCTTCCTTGATCCCTATACCTGTACAGGCTTATATAGAAGACACAAAAGTACCTCCCCAATAAAAGCGTCTCTTGGGGTGGACTGCTCCCATCGCCACCCCCATCCTTGCTGTTCTACTGGCGGGTATCTAACGGGGCCCACAAGACTGGAACGTTTGTATTTTCACCGGATGATGAGGATGTGCGTCTCGATAACGGAAGTTACATACAGACACCCTCCTCATAAAACCCTACCTACTGTCTTAGAAAGGAACGACTATATAGGTGCAAGCATGGCTATGTGAATAAGAAGTACACTTCGCAGTTACGTGTTGTCAGGTTCGTCTCCACTGCGTATGAACTTGGGTACATGTTTTCTGCTGTAACTTCGTCTGGTCAATGCCTTTTGAGTGAAACTGGGCGTTAGCTGATCATATATATATATATGATAGCCAAAATGCTTGTGACCGCGGTCAAAGATAACAAAAGTAATAAATGAAAATAATAATAAAATTAAAATAAGGGAATGGGTTTGTATGTGTATGTGTATGTATATGTGTGTATGTGTAGGTATGTATAGGTACACATATGTATATATATATATATATATGTGTATATATGGACATGTGTGTGCATGTGTGTATGTATATATGTGTGTGTATGTGTGTATGTGTATGTGTGTGTATGTATATGTATGTGTGGGCGTGTGTGTATATATACATGTATATATATATATATATATATATATATATATATATATATATATATATATATGTATATGTGTGTATGTATATGTGTGTGTGTGTGTGTATATATATACATATGTGTATATGTATAAGTGAGAGTCTCCTTATTTACCTAAAACTCTATTCTTCTATTTATTTTTTAATTCTTTTATTTATTCTTTTATCTACTTTACCACTGACTCCTTGACCACTCCCCTAAGTATGATATTTTTGCGCTATGCCTACCCCCAAAAAAGTCCCCCACCACCACCCCTTTAAACCTGCCTAAATGTATAAATGCCAAAACAATTCTTGTTAACTAGCTTCCTGATGATTTCTCTGAATGAAACAGTTCTAGTCCTGTAGAAGCTCCTTCTATATAATATATATATATATATATATATATATATATATATATATATATATATATATATATATATATATATATATATATAATTGGAGTAGTTTTAATGAATGAGACGAAAAGAATCGAGACTACGGCGAGAAAAGAGCGAGACGACGGCGAGAGAAGAGCGAGACGACGGCGGGAGAAGAGCGAGACGAGAACGAGAAAACAATGAAATCAGACCTAGAAAATAAGGAAACGAAGAAAAAAAACCAAGTCGGAAAACAGATAAAGAACAGAGAGCAGACGAAGAAAATACCGAGACCAAGAATAAATCTGGAGCTGAACAAAAAGGACTGAAAACAGACGAAAACAACACTAAGAAAAGATCGAGAGCAGACCAAGAAGAGACCATGACCAAACCAATGAAAGATTGCGACGAGTCAAAGAGAAGACCGAGATTGAAACCAGAAAAAGAAAAGACTAAAATATTTCTGTTTTAAGTCTGATGCTTATTCTATCGGTTCTCATTTGCCGAACCACGTAATTACGGGAACGTAAACAATCCGATATTGGTTGTCAAGTTGGACAGGAGAGGAGACAAACTCAGACGCAACGACACACACATATATGTATGTGATGAGCTTCCACACAATTTCCCTATATCATTTTCACTCACAACGCGCTGCTCGTCCTGGGGCTATAGTTGATTGCACAAAGTAGTGCACAGTGGGATCGAAACTCAAACCATGTGATTGTAAAGCGAGTTTCCGAACCACACATGCATATGAAGTTTATGAATATAACAGGCCAGAGAGACGTTTTCACTACACTTGCTAAAAACCCCTCTTCTTTTATGTGCCTTAGATTTCAGGCGCCGGCGATCATTGACCTCCATCTCTCTTGCTTCACATTTAATCAGTTATTCAACCGTCTTTTTTGTAGCCAATTGTAAGGCCATCGAATATCTCTTCTATTTTCTTGTCTTTCTATTTCCTACGGCTTTTTTTCTTTTCAGTTTCCAGTTGTCACTTAGTATTCAAGGCTTTCTCTTTTTATATGATGTCCAATGAACTTCACCAGCTAGTTGTTAAAGAATTTGCTGGTGGTTTCTGTACGTCTAAAATATTTCGACCTTTTGTTACTCTGTCGTTTTGTATCTTCAGCATTCTTCTAAGGAACCACGTCTCTGCAGTATTGATAAGCTTTCACATTTGTCTGTCGATATTCCAGGTCATGTAACCCTATGTAAGAATGTGTTGTATATATGTCCCTAGGATTTTTACACGCTAACAACAGCAGCAGCAGCAGCTGCTACTACTACTACTACTACTACTACAGTAGTAGCAGCAGTAGCAGCAACAGCGGCAACAGCAGCAACAGTAGTAACAATATAGAGATAAATAGCTGGCGAAACTGTTAGCACGCGTTATTTCGTCCGTCTTTACGTTCTGAGTTCAAATTCCACTCAGGTCGACTTTGTCTTCCATCCTTCGGGATCGATGTAATCGATTTACCCACTCCCCGAAATAGTTGGTTTTGTGTTACAATTTGCAATCAATATAAAGATAAAGAGTAAAAGTACCAACATGTTTCTATGTTGGTATTTCTAGCTCATGTTTCTATGTTGGTATCATCATGGTATTTCATTTGGGCCGCATGAAATACCAATCAAATTTCCTTCAAATCCCATACTGCTGTGAAAAAAACCTAACCCTCTCTCAAATCGCACGCTACACAGTATTAAAAGAACAATATATTGAATTATATAAACTCAGATGTATTATATCTGAAACACGATAAGAAAAAAACAAACAAGAAACGGCTTGATCACGGTTGGAATGGTTTTGATCATAGGTCAGTTGCATTGAGATTAACCTGGAGGTCAAGCAACAATACATCAACTCAACAACAGACAAATAACCACGCGTTACAAGCTACAAGTACATGTACAAAAGCTGTAAATAACTTCGAAGTTATTTTAAGACCAAAATTTCTGTCAAAAGACTTCAAGAAATACCATTAATCCAGACTTTAAATAATTTGAAACTAAACATTAGACACCGGAAACGTGATTTAAGTCCTAATCATTTCAATATTCGGGGTTAAATGAAATAATAAGTCAAATATTCCAATCTCTAAGATCTTCATTTATATTCAAAATATCGGTCTGACCATAAATATGATCGTGATATAACCATCTCCAAGCACTACGAATAAGAACAATAACTACGCCAACGCCACCGACAGCAGCAACAACTTTGGAGTTACTAGAAATACCAGCCGAGCTGCCTTCAACTTACAACCTATTTCTTTACTACCCACAAGGGGCTAAATACAGAGGGGACAAACAAGGACAGACAAACGGATTAAGTCGATTATATTGATCCCAGTGTTTCACTGGTACTTAATTTATCGACCCCGAAAGGATGAAAGGCAAAGTCGACCTCGGCGGAATTTGAACTCAGAACGTAACGGCTGACGAAATACGGCTACGCATTTCGCCCGGCGTGCTAACGTTTCTGCCAGCTCGCCGCCTTAACCAACTCGCCGCCTTTAGCCAGCTCGCCGCCTTTTGCCAGCTCGCCTCCTTTTGCCCGCCTTAAAAAAACGAAAAAGAATGTCACGGATAATGTAGTCTTGGGTACATTATGCCTGAATTAAAGACTGAGTGCGCATATGTGGTAAATGTTTGATTAGAAGTCTGTTGAATGAAGACTGACCTGAGGATAAACAACAGTTGAGAGTCAATGAGAGATGTGGTTTGTGTGGTCATTCTGACCGCTAGAAACAGCAGCCGATTCTTTTTCAACTCATATTCTACCATTTTAAATCGAACTCTTGATAAAAGACATCGCAGACGAAGTTATCTTTAATTAAAAACAAACCGATATGGTCACAGGTGGAACATTTTTTATCAAGAACTTTTAATTTCGATCTTTGCTTAACAAAGATAATTTAAAATCTTGTAGATTAAACCTAGCGGTCTTATCACTTTGGTTGTTAGCAAAGCTAGTCATTATCTAACTATACTGTCACCTACTTGTCCTGGTGCTCACTTGGCTTTTTTCCAGTTTACTGCAGTCTCGTTATCCTGATGCTGCCTAGTTGACTCTGCCCAGTTTTCTGCCTTTTAGTTGACCTTAACCAGTTTTCCCTCGCCTGGTTGGCTTTGCCCAGTTTACTGTTGCCCACTTCTCCTTCGGCTGGCAGGCTTGCCCAGTTCACTGTTGCCTAATTGTACCGTTGCCTGCTTAACTGTATTCAGTTGTCTCTCGCGCTTCTGCTATAGGCACAAGGCCTGAAATTTAGAGAAGGGGACATGTCGATTACATCAACCCTAGAGTGCTCAACTGGTACTTAATTCATCGACCGTGAAAGGATCAAAAGCAAAGTCGACCTTGGCGGAATTTAAACTCAGAACGTAAAACCGGAAGAATTGCCGCTAAGCATTTCGTCCATTTTTGCCAGCTCGCCACCATAATAGTTATTTCTGATATAGGCACAAACCCTGGAATTTGGTGAGAGGAGTAGTCGATTACATCGACCCCAGTGTTCAACTGGTTTTTAATTTATCGATCCCAAAAGGATAAAAGACAAAGTCGAACTCGGCTGAATTTGAACTCAGAACATAAAGACGAGCGAAATTCCGCTAAGCATTTTGCCCGGTGTGCTAACGATTCTGCTAACTCTCCGCCTTAAAGTATATTAATCCTCTCTCCTATAGGCATAAGGCCTGAAGTTTTAGGGGATGGGATAAGTCGATTACATCGACCCCAGTACTAAACTGGTACTTATTTTAACGACTCCCAAAAGGATGAAAGGTAAAGTCGACCTCGGTGGAATTTGAACTCGGAACGTAAAGGCGGACGAAATACTGCTAAAAATTTTGCCCGGCGAGCTAACAGTTTCGCCAGCTTGCCGTCTTAAAGTATAATAAGGATTTCTATTATAGGCACAAGGCCTGAAACTTGCTGGAAGGGGTTAAGTCGATTACATCGACTCCAGTGCGTAATTGGTACTTATTTAATCGACTCCGAAGGGCAAAGTCAACCTCGGCGGAATTTGAACTCAGAACGTAACGGCAGACGAAATATCTATTTCTTTACTACCCACAAGGGGCTAAACACAGAGAGGACGAACAAGGACAGACAAATGAATTAAGTCGATTATATCGACTCCAGTACTTAACTGGTACTTAATTTATCGACCCCGAAAGGATGAAAGGCAAAGTCGACCTCGGCGGAATTGGAACTCAGAACGTAGCGGCAGACGATACCTATTTCTTTACCTCTACCACAAGGGCAACACAGAGGGGCAACACAAGGACAGACAACGGATTAAGTCGATTACATCGACCCAGTGCGTAACTGGTACTTAATTTATCGACCCCGAAAGGATGAAAGGCAAAGTCGACCTCGGCGGAATTTGTACTCAGAACGTAACGGCAGACGAAATACCGCTACGCATTTCGCCCGGCGTGCTAACGTTTCTGCCAGCTCACCGCCTTTGTCTCAAAGTATAATAATAAAAAAAGTGTTTAGAACACCTGAAAATTATATCCAGACTAAGCATAAACAATCTTCAAAACATTTTCTATGAACATATCATTTATAACAATATAATAAATCATATTGTTTTGTTTTTTTCCTTAACGGCATAATTATTTTTAGTTGGTTTTGTATTAACACAAATATGGCGTCTCAGAATGATTTATCATACACTTTGACCTAAAAAGGCGCCAACGAAGAAGAAAAGGAAAAGAAAGATGAATACTGCAAGAAGAAAAGAGAGGAGTAATAATAAATAAATCCAAGACACATGCCACACAATCTACTAAAAGTGACCAGTAATTGACTTTTAACAGCTGTTATATCGGTGGCCAACTCTTAGATATATGACGAAAGACTTTGATGGAAATACATGAGCAACACGTAAGATAATGTTATTCTCTTGCAATGTCATTTAAAACTGTTGATGTGCTAATGAGTGACCGTATAGCCCAGAGGTAGGCAACTTTTTTGAGAAACGGGCCACACGAGACATGGCAGGCCATTCAGAAATACCCGTGGGTCGCACTTTGTTCATGGCAGCTACTACAAAAGCCACTCGGCCTGCTAGAAATAACAACCAAAACTTCCTCAAATCACAACTTCAGAGCCTTAGATAAAGTGAGGTAAAATTAAATCGTCTAGTCTAGTTCGAGAACCCTTTCAAAAGACGTGGTCGGTCACGTCTGGAATGCCTTTCATCGTAGGCCTGGCCACTCAGAACTGATCTGGAGTGAAATAGCTGTAACAGCAGAAACAATAAGAACCTGAACAACAACAACAATAACGACAACAGATTGGCTGTTGAAGACAGTAAATAAAATTTTAAGCATAAAACACAATGCAACACCAAGCAACCATATGCGAACCTGACTAATTTTTTAAAATCAGATATCTGCTTCTTATACAATTGGCTCGAAATGACTACCGTAAAACCTCAAGCATAGTCCGCCCTTGAGTATAATACGCAGGGGATTTTTAGAGGGTTGTACTTCTGAAAAACCTAAACATTGTGTATAATACGCACCCCTT
>NW_021836586.1:0-12500 GCF_006345805.1 Octopus sinensis | reverse complement strand
TTAATATAATATATAATATATATAAAGTTAATCCAAACAAGAAAGCCCAAAAAAACAAACAACGCGAGGACGTGGAACAATATAGTATTATTGCCGCTCAGGAAAGAAAGAAAGAAGAGGGTTTTAACGTTTCGAGCGGAGCTCTTCGTCGGAAACATAGGAGAAGAAAAGATCCAGAGAAGGGAAGACAGAGGAAAAAATCGCCAACGTACACACGAGGTCACAATACATATATATATATAATATACATACATACACACACACAACACACACACATAATATATATAAATAATATATATTATATATATATATATATATATATATATAATCTATATATATCATAATATATATACATATACATATATAAATGTGAGTATTTATATATATATATATATTTATATATATATATACATATACTATATATATGTGTGTGTATTTATATATATATATATACACACAGACACATACATTTATAAGTGTGTGTATGTAAAGGTATATGACAATGTCTACTTAGAGAGATATACAGTGCTAATAAATTACATGAATGCGTTTATACACACATACGCAAACTAACGCGCACACATATAGTCACGTATATTTGTCTGTGCGTATATATGTATACATATACATATGCATATACATGTAAACAGATACACATATGTAGTTATATGTGGCTAGTCAAGTGTGAATAAAGTTGTATGTAAATAATAAAAAAGGAATTTTTAAAATTCCCCCGAGATAAAAATCTCTAAATTAACTTAAACTGTTTCATTTAAGAAAGTATTGTATGCGTGTAAATGTGTATGCAAAAGTGTGTGTATACGTGTGTGTAATTGTGTATGCGTACCGATGTATATACTATATATATATATATATATATATATATATATATATATATATATAGTTAGTATGTTAATATGTGTGTGGGTGTGCGCATATGGTCTCTATATGTGGGTTTGTAGCATGATCATTATTTTAACACAATGTCTATCACACATGTCAAATTTATTCAAAGTATAGAAGAGGAAGAAAAATTAAAAATATTTGCACGTGTGGATAAGTGCGCGTGTACCTACTTTGTGTGAATACACGTACACATACACACACACACACACATACACACACAGACACACAAGCACACTCCCACACACACATAAATTTCTCAGGCATTACAAAATCCTGGAAATATTGTACATCTGCAACGGGAGTTGGACGCCATATACAGGTGGTCTAAGTACAACAACATACAGTTTAATTCAAGAAAATTCCAAGCCTTGCGCTACCACTACACAAAACTGAATGTCATGCAGACAGGATACACTGGTCCGAGAGGAACTGCAATCCCTGAATCAAAATCAGTGCGTGACCTCGGCGTTGGAATGAGCAATGATGCATCTTTCCAAGTGCATATTACTAATTCGGTAATAGAATGCAGACGGCTAGCTGGATAGATCCTCCGAACTTTCAAAACAAGAGAAAAGGAGACATTGCTGATCCTTTGGAGGGCATACGTCCTCAGCCGCTTTGACTACTGCGCCCAATTATGGTCACCACACCATATAAAACTAACAGCGCAACTAGAAGCAATCTAACGAAGCTACACTAAGAAAATCGTCTCAGTGCAAAGTATCAGCTACTGAGAAAGACTGAAAGAATTAAAACTCTTCTCTCTAGAACGAAGGCTGGAAAGAAGTACAGTGATATATATCTGGAAAATCCTGGAAAGCCTTGTAGCAAACTTTGGCATTGAAAGTTGCACGAACAGAAGGTAGGAAAGATGTGTAGTGATATATATCTGGAAAATCCTAGAAGGCCTTGTACCAAAGTTTGGCATTGAAAGTTACACGAACAGCAGAACGGGATGCCATTACACAGAGCCAAAGATATCAGCATTGCCATCAAAGTACAGGACCAGATACTGCAACAGCTTGGATTTCAAGAGCTCACAGTTCTTCAATATCCTCAAAATACATGAGGGACCTGTGTGGTGTACGTATACACATATGCATAATATATATATATATATATATATATAACACATATAATAAAGAAGGCAACTTTATCCTCTGATCTGAGACTTGGCCAAAATGGACTGTGGTAAATAAATGCACTCCAGAACCGAACAGAGTTGTGATACTGAACCGGGCGGTACATTAAGTCTTCTACCAAGAAAGAAAGGAATGAAGGAAAGAAAGCAAAGTCGACCTCGGTGGAATATGAACTCAAATCATGAATATGTACGAAATTCCGTTGATCATTTTACCCGGTGTGCTAACGATTTGCCAGCAGGCGGCCTTGAATACCAGTGACATATTGGTTTGAAATTTTAGCACAAGGCCAGTAAGTTCGTGGGAAGTGCTTGACTGATACCTATTTTATCGACCCCGAAACGATGAAAGGCAAAGTTAACATCGGCGGAATTTGAACTCAACATGAAGACGGACGAAATGCCGTTAAGCATTTTTTCCAGCGTGCTAACGATTCTGCCAGCTCGCTGCATTATTTGTCAATAGAAAATATTAGCTTGAAATCTTGGCACGAGGCAAAAATTTGTCAATATCAATGTTGATTTCAAATTTTGGCATAAGACCTGAAATCTTGGGAGAAGGAGGTTGTGAATTACATCAACCCCAGCACTCAACTGGTACTTATTTCATTGACTCTGAACGAAGGAAAAGTCAAGTCGGCCTCGACGGAATTTGAACTCTGAACGTAAAGAGGGACGAAATGCCGCTAGATATTTTGCCCGACGCGGTAACGCCTTTTCCACCTTGCCGTTTTACCCCACCCCGTAAAATATTAGAGACGTTTTTGCCCACCTCCTTTTTATCATCGAGGAGTTGGTCATCCATATACTCTTTCTTTATACGGCATGGTGTTGTGACAAATTTAAAAGTTTAAAACATTCTTAATTGTTTTTATTAAATATGGCAATTTGTCCGCCCCTATTCAATCCTGGTTATCCCAATTCTGTGAGTCCTTAGTTACCTCAATTAATCCATAGAGATGGGATTGATTGCTCAAGCGTCGCCGAGCGGTGGTTCATTACCTAGTGGAAAGCACGTGGTGCAAGTCTTGAAATGAGTAGGGTGATAGTCTAGAGTGTCGCATTTCCGATCGCGAGGTCATAGTTTCGATTCCTGGGTCGGATGATGCATTGTGTTTCTTGAGCAAGACACTTCATTTCACATTACTCTACAATCATTTTGACATCTGGCGTGTAGCACACCGTCCTGTCGATGTGATGGAGTGAGTGAGCTAATATACAGCACAAACTTTTGATCACTATAAACAAATCATCTGGGTACTATTTAAGAAGAGTGGTCCCGGTGCGCGCACTCGCGCTAGCTAGTCGTGACTAGTCGATCCTACGACTACCTAGCGGAATAAAAAAAACCCTCACCTGTGGCATTCTACCTCTGTTGTATTTGCGCTTGCACGTCATAGACTCATCTATTTCTACGATGTGCCCAAGTCCACCAATTTGGTAGGGGTTACGCAAAAGATAATTACTTGTAATGTCCCTCATGTACTGATAGTAGTTTGTGAAAGACCGGTCATCTCTGTATCATAGGACCATAAATACGTGAGGATATATTCAACCTAATCGTTATTTGGAATTTTTCAAAATACGAAGACTTTTTTATTTAGTTTGCTGAGAAAAAAAAACCTATTTATTTTGTTTAAACAAAAATTATTTAAATACATTTGCACTCGCGCTAGGTAGTCGTAGGATTGACTAGTCACTACTAGCTAGCGCGGGTGCGCGAGTACGCGCACCGAGACCACTCTTCATAAATGGTACCATCATCTGTGCAGGATGTTCAGTAAGAAATTGTAGAATCGTCTATCTTGGACACGAGAGATTACCCGAGAAGACGAGAGAAGAAAAGGAAGAAAACATATTGGATTACTTTATGCAATGTGTTTCTAGATCGGCGATTTGATGGTGATTTGACTGCTAGTTCTAACATGCTGACCGATCACGTAGGAACTGCATCACTAATTAGTGTACGGTTGCTCGTTTGGATCATATTAGCAAATAAAAAACAAAAAAAAAAAAACAAACAAAAAAATGGTTTAGAAACGAGGGAAACCAAAGAGAGCACGGACGATTCCAAACCACCTTTGACCCAAATCTATCACTGCCACGAACAGTACTGAGAAATAATCACGAGAATACAATTAAAGCACACACACACCACACACACACACACACACACATTACCCCATCCCCACGCCCCCGTATCATTCTTTCCATCACTACTATCGTCGCCATCACGAAGATGACAGTTGTGATGTCACATGAGTTTATGCCACAGTCACGCACGAGGGAAATCAAACGTACTTGCAATTGTTATTGTTCCACATATGCCGTATTGCGCCTTTTTTTTTATTTGTTGTTGTTGTCGATGGTGGTGGTGGTGGTGGCGTTTGTAGTGGTTTTGGTAGTAGTGGTGTTTGTAGTAATAATTGTGATGGTAGTGGTGGTGGTGGTGGTGGTGGTGATAATGGTTTAGTGTTGGTAATGAAAGAAGTGTTGATTATAGTGGTGACGATATTGATGGTGGTGGTGGTAGTGGTGGTGTTGGTGGTGGTACGGTGGTGGTGGTGGTGATGGTGGTGGTACGGTGGTGGTGGTGTTACGGTGGTGGTGGTAGTAGTGGTGGTAGTGGTGGTGGTCGTGGTGGTCGTGGTGGTGGTGCGGTGGTCGTGGTGGTGGTCGTGGTGCGGTGGTGGTCGTGGTGCGGTGGTGGTCGTGGTACGGTTGTGGTGGTGGTAGTGCTTGTAGTGGTGGAAGTGGTGGTAGTGGTGGTGGTGATGGTGACACGGTGGTAGTAATGGTAGTGATGTTGGTGGTAGGGTAGTGGTGGTGGTTAAAATAACAGTGGTGGTAGTGGTAGTGGCAGTCAAAGTGTTGTGGGCGTTCATGAGGGGAGGAGTGGACGGAGGAAGTTATAAGTTATTGGTGATAATGACATGATGCTGGTCATTACGCTGATGGTTCTAGTGGTGGTAGCGTGGATGGCGACGATGGCGTCGGTGGCTGGTGGTGATGATGATGATGGTGGTGGCGGCGGTAGTGTTAGTGGTAGTGGTGGTGGTAGCCCCGGTGCTAGTGGCCTAAGTGGTCACGATCGTCATTAAACAGTTGGAGAACACAGCTTAAATTATATGAAACGGCAAAAACGTTATTATTACCACGATATATTTGTATTGTGTTCATGTTTTAAACTCGATACTACAAAGGACGCATATGAACATATGACATGTGAGAGGGCGAAAAGGAGAGGCAGAGTTAATCGTGTTTCCACGTTCATCTTTTTATTGTGTTTCAGTTTAGTTTCTTAACTGTACGTGATTCAATAGAAGTAGCGAATTGAAATTATTCTTACTGAAATTTGAAACTGCGTTTCAGTTTCCGTTTCCAGGATGGAATTTAGCTGAGGGAAACACCTCAGGGGAATGCCCTTCTCTATACAAATGACGAAAATACCATATAGTCTTACATATGTCATATATTGAGTTGAGAACCTTCGGTAAACTGACATAATTCATGCAAGTAGCAGTTAAAACTACTGGAGGTGGGGAGGCGATTAAAATCTTAAAAATAATAAACAAGGGGAATAAATACAGGATGATATGTTAGTCGGTTTGAGGCAATATCGACAAGAGGACTTGAGTGGATTACGTTTTCAGAAGTTGGTGAAAATGACAGTTAAGTTTTGGCTGTTAAAGCTCCTCGGTGAAGCATACTTTATTCAGGATGGCAAGCCGATATATATATATATATATAATATATATATATATATATATATATATATATATAATATATATATATATATATATATACATTACGATATATATATATATATATATCTGTAAATGTGATATGTGACATACAGATAAATTCCTCTATTTACATAATATCGAGGTCCTTTCATTCTTTGTTGTCTTACCATTTCTATCATTAATATATATGTGTATGTGTGTGTGTGTGTGTGTGTGTGTGTGTGTGTGCGTGTGTGCATGTATGTATGTATGTATGTATGTATGTATGTATGTATGTATGTATGTATGTATGTGTATGTACTCTCACAAAAGCGGCTCAGAAGGAAAAAATGCATGTGTATTCATTTCTCTCTCTCTCTCCCTTACTCTCATTCTCCTCTCTCTCTTCTCTTTCTCTCTCTCTCTTTCTTTCTCTCTCCTTCTCTTCTCTCTCTCTCTCTCTCTCTCTCCTCTCTCTCTCTCTCATATATATATATATATATATAATATATATATATATATATATGTCTGTGTTTGTCTCCCCCCCTCGCTTGACAACCGATGTTGGTGTGTTTATGTCCCCATAACTTAGCGGTTCGGCAAAAGATACCGATAGAATAAGTACTTGGCTTACAAAGACTAAGTTGGTTTCTTCGACTATAAAGCCCTTTAAGGCGGTGCTCCAGTATGGCCGCAGTCAAATGACTGAAACCAGTAAAAGAATAAAAGAACATATATGTATGTAAATAAATTTCCTATCATTTCTATCTCTTACCCTCTTAACATTTTTCTCCCTCATTTAGCTGGTGTTCCCTTCATTTTCTTATTCTTCTGTCCTTTACCACAGTCCGTCTGCTAACACTTGTTACTTCTTTCTTCTCCATTACTTCCCATTCCCCCCTCTTTCTCATCAATTACAATTTATGTTTTGATCTCTTGGTCTTTATCAACTGCATTACGTAGAAGCTTTTATCTTCCATCCTATAATCTTTTTAGATATTGGTTTGCCGCCATGCTTGGACACTGCATTGCAGGTTTAGTCGAACAAATTGCTCCCACTACTTATTTTTTTAAAGGCTGGTATTTATTCTGCTAGTCTCTTTTGCCGAACTGCTAAGTTACAAGGATGTAAACACATCAATACCAGTTATCAAGCGATGATGGAAGACAAATATAAGCACACACACACACACGCGCGCACGCACACACACACGACGGATTTTGTTCAGTTTCCGTCTACTAGATCCACTCACAAGGCTTTGGTTGACCCGATTCTGTAATGGAAGACATTTGCACTAGGGGCCGCGCCGTAGGACGGAACCCAAGACCATATGCATGGGAAGCAAAACTTGGACAGCTCTATATAATTAACGCCACATCTATCAAAGCTGCATACACGTACAGCATGAGGGATTTCGTTAATACTTCCTCTTCTTGGAATTCAGAAATATATACCTCAAACTCACAAAATCAAATTATCTTTTCTGTTGCTTTACAGTCGGTGTTTATCCCTTGGTTAGCTTAGACCAAACCGACCCACGATCGAGGGTATTCCAGCCATTAAATCTCACCTTTATCTGGTACGCTGTACTGCAGTTCACATTCTTTCATTCTTTTACTTGTATCAGTCATTTGACTGCAGCCATGCTGGAGCAGCGCCTTTAGTTGAACGAATCGATCCCAGGACTTATTCTTGTAAGCCTAGTATTTATTTTATCGTATCCTTTTGCAGAACAGCTAGGTTACGGGGACGTAAACACACCAGCATCGGCTGTCAAGCGATGGTGGGGATACAAACACCGACACAGACACACAAACACACACACACACGCACACACACACACACACACACACACACACACACACACACACACACCACGCACACACATATATATACTCGACGAGATTCTTTCAGTTTCCGTCTGCCAAATCCATTCACAAAGCTTTGGTCGGCCTGAGGTTATAGTAGAAGATACTTGCCTAAGGTGCCACGTGGTGGAACTGAACCCGGAATCATGTGGTTGGTAAGAAGCTTCTTACCATACAGCCACGCCCGCGCCTATCATTAATTTTTTTTTGATGAAGGAGATTTGGCTGTTATTTCTTGCAGGTTGGGTGACTGTATAAAGGCTTCACTTCTCATTAGTTCGGGGCTCCTTTGTGCTTGTTATTGTTCATCTCATATCACCCTTAAATGGACTGACCTCTGAATGCATTTTAGCCGTGACACCTTGAGCAAGTGTTTTCTGCTATAGCCTCGGGTCGACCAAAGCCTTGTGAGTAGATCTGGCAGACAAAAACTGAAAGATGTCTTATATATATATATATAAATAGATGAGTGTATTTTTCTCTCGTTAACAATCAACACGGAAAAAATAGATAAATAGTTACCAGGGTAACAAAAAATCACACAAGTAAAGAGGTTGTAATTCCTTGTTTTTAAAGGTAGAAACTTTTTGTATAATATATAAATATATAAATGGAATTTAACGTAGGTATAATTCAAATACTTTCACTTCCGACACATGTTTCGAAGATTTCACTGATAGTATTCCAAAGAAATAAATGGTGTAAAGCAATGTAATCTTCTTTTCAGGGAAGTGAAGAAATGAAACTCGTCAATAAGACATTTTAACAGATATATATATATATATATATATAATATGTGTGTTGTGTGTGGTGTGTGTGTGTGTGTGTGTGTGTGTGTGTGTTGTGTATGTATGTATGTAATATGTATGTATGTATTAATGTATGTATGTGTGCGTGTCTTTTTGCTCGTGTTTGTCCCCCATCACCGCTTGACAACTATTGTTGTCGGTGTGTTTACGTCCCCGTAAATTAGCGGTTCGGCAAAGAGGCAGATAGATATGTCCTGGTGTTGATCTGTTCGACTAAAACCCTTTAAGGCGGTGGCCCAACATGGCCGCAGTCAAATGACTGAAACAATAAAAAAATAAATGTTAAAAGATATCTAAACCTTTTTTTTATTTTTTATTCAATGTGTCCTTTTAATAAATAGGAATGTTTTAAGAGAAAGGTGTGTCTTTTATGATAAAGAGATATTAAGCAACTATTTGTTATTGGATGAGAACTTCCCTGTTGATGGTGTTTTTCTCAAGCCTTCAGGTATCAAACACACCTGTACATTATTTTTTCTGCTATTATACGATAAAGTTTTCAAGGATTCCATTTTAGAAAAAAAACTTCTGTATGAGTCATCTGTAAGGTTTAGTGGCTCTTAAACAATGTCAAAAGAGGTAAAATAAGACATTAAAATACTTTTGTGACCAATATGATGTTTCTTCCTTCTTGTTTTCTTTTGATACGAATGCAATCAATAATACTGTTGATGTTGAAGTGTCAGGTGATAGAAGTTTTCAGGATTTTGTATCAAAGCATCGGCTCTTATCGAATTCCTTATCAAGTAGTTTACACGATTACAAGAAACGCTATATTGAACTCAACATATGCGAAGAGCTTCGATTGTTGTATTATTCTCTGTTCTGGTTTAGTATTCCCTTGATAGTGTAAAAGTAAATATCTCTTTATAGTTTTAATTAAAATTATCCGTCGGTCTTAAAAGAGGGACACATTGAATTACGAAGTTGAGGTGCAGGCATGGATGTATGGTTCAGAGGCTTGCTTCTCAACTGCGTTAGCAGTTTGGGAAAGTGTTTGCTACTATAACCCTGGGCCAGCCAGAGCCTTGATACACGCAAACTGAAAGAAGCCCATCGTATATATATATATATATATATATAATATATATATATATATATATATATATATATATATATAGTATATATATATGAGTTGTGGTTTCGAGACCTTGCGTACCGACAGCCACTTTTTCCGTCGAGGGCTTATATGCCCCAATATTAGGACTATTTTCTTTAGTCAATGCGTGGTGATCGCTTATAAGCTTTAAATTTATTATTATTATTATTATTATTATTATTATTATTATTATTATTATTATTATTATTATTATTATTATTCTATGTTTGACTTTTGCTTTACGTCTGTACAAGTTGGGTCCAAGTCTCACCCAGAGACCTCAAGAGACAACAGGCTGGAAGTTCACGTTGTTGTTATGCCTAGTGTGCCATATATTTGGGTTTTTTTGGTGTTGTACTAGTGAATGTCTAATACATAGATTTAAAAAAAAAAAGTTTGTTTTAAACCTTGGGATTACATAGAGAGTATTTTGCGTAGGATATGAGCAGTTCCCATGAGCACTATCTTTTGAATTTCTGCCATTTTGGGGTTTCCTGGTATCTGAGTTAGGTAGCAATCAGCCCCTTTCGCTATCATTCCCAGGGCACCTATGACAACAGGTATGGTTTTAGTCTTCAGCTTCCACATTTTGCTGATTTCTATTTCAAGATCTTTATATTTGCTCAGTTTTTGGTAGGTCTTGACAGATACGTTTATATCGATTGGGACAGTCATATCAATGAGGAGGCATGTTCTTTGTCTGAAGTCTTTCAATATGATGTCTGGCCTATTTGCATTTATCTTTCTGTCAGTTTGAATGGTGAAGTTTCAGATGAGTGAGATGTGGTCATTTTCAAGTACTGGAGGTAGATTGTGTTCCCACCAGTTTTTTTCATGGGACAAATCCAGGTTTTTGAAAATTACCCAGTGAATATATTGTGCAGCTCTATCATGCCTGTTGAGGTACTCTGTAGGCGCTAGAAGACTGCATTTGGAGACAACATGATCAATGGTTTTGCATTTGGAGACAACTTGATCAATGGTTTTGCATTTGGAGACAACATGATCAATGGTTTTTACATTTGGAGACAACATGATCAATGGTTTTGCATTTGGAGACAACATGATCAATGGTTTTGCATTTGGAGACAACATGATCAATGGTTTTGCATTTGGAGACAACATGATCAATGGTTTTGCATTTGGAGACAACATGATCAATGGTTTATTATTATTATTATTATTATTATTATTATTATTATTTACCGAATTGTCACTCGTCACCGCTTCTCCGTTGTACACACACACACACTATGGACTTCTTTTACTGGATACACGGGTATAGGAGGTGCTTTGGAAAAAATTATTTTTTAAATCTGTCGGTCAAAGTGAAAAGATCCAAAACAAAAAAAAATTAGAATTTCACGTAAACAAAAGCGGAAATCGCAGTTGCAAAAGAAAAGAAAAAAAAACTTTTATTTTCCAAAATTCTAATTTTTAAGTAAAAATATACTCAATCGAAAATAAATAAGTAGAAAAGAATAACGGAACACAAGACTCTTTACTACTCAATGTACATATTGTCTAAATTCTAGCAAAAGGGGAAACATTTACTTCAAGAAATGTGTAGAAACATAAAAACGATAAGAAGTACGTTTAGATGACGAGCCTTCGGCGCCATAGTTCTGTTAGACCTTCAACAGCCGGAGAAAGTTCAAAATGTCAGCTCATTCTCATTAATCTGTAAGTGCTGAGAGAAGAAAACAAAATACTTTAAATTTTAATTTTAAAATGCTGATTTTTCTGTGACTAATAATTCTTGAAGGCGGTGCCCCAGCATGGCCGCAGCCTAAAAACTGCAACGAGTAAAAATAACAAAAATTTTGGCGTCGGTACATTCGACTAGAAATTCTTCAAGGTGGTGTCCCAGCATGGCCGTAGTCTAATAACTGCATCAACAAGTAAAAATATAAAAAAGATTTTTGCGTCAATGCATTCAACTAAAAATTCTTCAAGGTGGTGCCTTTTACAACGAGTAAAAATAGAAAATAAAAATTCTGGCGCCGATATGTTCAACTAAAATTTCTTCAAGTCGGTTCCCCAGCATGGTTACAGTCTAATGACTGAAACAAGTAAAAGGTGAAAATATATATATATAACCGTGGGGCTTTTGTTCGAGGGGCTTATGTCCACTTTCACACTTTAACTATGGGGATTTTGTCCGAGGGGCTTTTGTTCTAGGGGGCTTTTGTCCTAGGGAGCTTTTGTCCTACACTCTAAAAATAAGTAGTACCTGTAATTCAAAGGGCCGGCTTCGACATATTCTGTGTCACGCTGGATTCTTTGATAACTATGTTAAGGGTATGCGTGTCAGTGGAGTGCTCAACCGCTTGCCCGTTAATTCCATGAGCATTCTGTTCCGTTTATCGGATAAACTGGAACCCTCATCGTCGTAACCGACGGAGTACCAGTTTATTTCTGTGTATGTCTGTATTTTTGTTATGTATATTCCCCACCAGCACTTGACAACCGTTGTTGGTTTGTTTATGCTCGAATCTTAGCGGTTCAGTAAAAGCGACACATAGAATAAGTGCCAGGCTTAAAAGTAAGTATTGGGGTTAGTTTGTTCGACTGAACACTTCAAGTCGGTGACCCCAACATGGCTGCAGTCCAATGACTAAAGCAAGCGAAAAATAAAAATGTCTTTTAATCAATTTGGATGACCAAATGCTAAAGAGCATTTGATCACAGCTTCTGTCCATTTAGAATTGGCCTGAGACAAACAAAAAGATTAGAGGAATTCTGAGCCAATGAGAAAGGAAGCCTTAGCATGGTCACTTAAGCTGCAAGAAATAGCAACCAAGTTGTCTTCAGTAATAAAAATAATCCTTTCCACAATGGACACAAAGCCTGAAATTTTGGTGGAGAGGGTGCTAGAATATTACAACCATCCCAGCACTTGTCTGGTACTTATTTTATCGATCCCGAAGAGATGAAAGGCAAAGCCGACC
>NW_021836585.1:17500-24267 GCF_006345805.1 Octopus sinensis | reverse complement strand
TTGGGATTTAGCGATCAGTATGTGTGTGCATGTGTGTGTGTGTGTATGTGTGTGTGTGGTATGTGTGTGTGTGTGTGTGTGTGTGTGTGTGTGTGTGTGTGTGTGGTGTGTGTGTGTGTGTGCATATATAGGAAGACGTGTAATTTTGCCGTTCCATTGGCAGAAAATATTGGCCAAATCCTCCTAGTACGATCCTTATATGACCAGAAATAAAATTTGAGCATATTGTACACAGTTTAAATGTAGCATTAAAAAGGCTCGCTGATAATTTCTCGAATGCTTTTAATCACACATTTTCCTGAATCCCACAGTAGTCCTTACCTTGAACATCAAAATCAGGTTCCAGATGAATTTTTATTAGATTTTTAAAGAGGGGCATATGTTTGTTCCTTCTCGAGCCATGCCTGGCTCATAAGGGCCGGTTTTCCGGTTTCTTGGCATATAGGTTCCCTACCTGGACGGGACGCCGGTCCGTCGCAGGTGAGCTGCAAGATACAGGAGGAAAGAGTGAGAGAAAGTTGTGGCGAAAGAATCAGCAGACATTTCACCATTACCTTCTGCCGGAGCTGCATGGAGCTTAGGTGTTTCGCTCATGAACACACACATCGCCCGGTCTGAGATTCGAACCCGCAATCCCTCGTTTTTTTTTGGCGCTTTATGTCCTCAGTGTGTTGTTTGTTTCTTATCTTTGTCAGCCCGTCCTGGGTAATAAAGAAATGTGTATGAGACTGCGTGCGTGTATATAATATATATCTATATATATAGTAAATATATATATATACTATATATTGGTAAAACGGTAAGATAACAAAAGACATTTGTGTATATATATATTATATATATATATAGATATATATATATTATATCTATATATATATAGTGTTATATTTCGGAATGGTCATATTGGCCAGTTTAATAGCCAAAAATATGACCATTCCGAAATATAACAATAGCTGTTTCAACACACGACTTCACATAAAAATCTTGCACACAAATATTTAAACGTATATATATATATATATATATATATATATAGTATATATATATTATAATATATATATATAACAAAATGGGACAAGAACGCAAACATTCAAATAGACGATACAAAAATCACGTACGGGTCATCCGAAGCCTCTAATCTTCAGTCAAGAACCGGATCATCCTAGCAATTTCGGCTGATTAATCTTGAGATTGTTCCAATCTGGCCAGCCCAAGGAATAACTAAGCTACGAGCATTAGATTTCTTGGAAAAAGGATCGAATGTATACGAAACAAGGACAGAAAAACGGACGATGTTACACGAATATAAATACAAAAAACCAAAAATAATACGAATATAGATACAAAAAACAATATATATGTATATATATATACACATATAAAGTTAATAAGATGAGGAGAACGGAGATTTGCACATCCAAATTTTGTTATACAGGTAATCACATCGTTCTTGATCTTGACGAAGAATGATCTGATGATTAACTGCAAATTTTCGTTCACCTGATCTTTATGAATTTTATTTTTTCTCTACGGACACTATGCTGTCCTTATAAGGAGATTAGGTTTTACGAAGTGACCATTAACCGAATATAGCTAATTTTAACTAATTTTAACTAAATTTAACAAAGTTCAGCATTCACTGTGGCTAGCCAGGATTATTAACCGATAAGAGCGGACACGGAATCCGGTAGGATCATATATCACTGTAAACCATTTTTTTAATATGTGTGTGTATGTGTGTGTGTGTATGTGTGTCTGCGTGCGTGCGTGTGTGTATGTGTGTGTGTGTGTGTATGTGTGTCTGCGTGCGTGCGTGCGTGTGTGTATGTGTGTGTGTGTGTGCGTGCGTGTGTGTGTGTGTGTTGAATGATATGAGACAACATATACATGCTCACATAAGACCCGCATTAGACTCCTCATTCGTATTATTGTCGGACCGAGAGCCTAACTACGGCCCAGCTGTAGCAGTTACATAGTTTTAACTGCTATCTTGGGTCTTCTGCATACTAATACCTCTCATATATATATATATATATATATATATATATATGGTTGGCGATTTTTTTTCCTCTGTCTTCCCTTCTCTGGATCTTTCCTTCTCCTATGTTTCCGACGAAGAGCCCCGCTCGAAACGTTAAACCCTCCTTCTTTCCTTCTTTCCTGAGCGTCCAATAATACTATATTTGTTCCACGTCCTCGTGTTTTTTTGTTGTGTTTTTTGTGCTTTCATGTTTGGATTAACTATATATGTTTATAACTGTATATAAATATATATATGTATATATATATATATATCAATACACATGCACACATACACGTACATACACGTACGCACACAGATATACTGTTTTATGCCTAGCGTTGGTTTGTTTGCGTCCCATGAAATAGCATTTCGGCAAAAGAATATGTACTGTGGTTGACTTGTTCGACAAAAATCTTTCAAAGCTGCAACCCAATAACTGAAACATGTAAAAGATTAAAAAAAGGTAGCGAGACGTTGGTAACGGTAAGATTTGAACGCAGAATTCAATGGTCCATCGCTAAATACAGCAAAACCTTTCGTGCGATGCTAGTAGTCCAGCTTTCTTCTTTCTTTCTCGCCCCTTTTCAAGCCTGGTCAGGCTCATGGGCCCGGTTTTCCGGTTTCTGTGGTGAATGTGCTCCCCCTAGCTGGACGGATGCCAGTACATCACAGCGTTACTCAAGAAACAGGAAGAGAGAGTGAGAGAAAGTTGTGGCGAAAGAGTACAGCAGGGGTCGCCACCACCCACTGTCGGAGCCTCGTGGAGCTTTTATGTGTTTTCGCTCGATAAACACACACAACAGCCGGTCTGGGAATCGAAACCGTGATCCTCCGACCGTGAGTCCGCAGCCCTAACCACTGGGCCATTGCGCCTCCACAAATAAATGTGCCCTTTTAAAGCCTAGCTAGGCTCATGGGCCCGGTTACCCGGTTTCTATGGCGTATGTGTTCCTCAGCAGAACGGGACACCAGTCCATCGCAGTGTTGCTCAGTTTTGCCAGCTGAGTGGACTGGAGCAACGTGAAATGAAGTGTTTTGCTCAAGAACACAACGCGTCGCTCGGTCCAGGAATCGAAATCACAATCTTACGATCATGATGGTAACACCCTAACCACTAAGCCACGCGTCTCTACCTAGTAGTCCAGCGAAAGACTGAAATTCTTGGGGCGCGGTAAGAATCAATTCTTTGTAAGATTATCGCTGTTGTTAACCAAGGTGACGGATGAAGACTGCGGCACAACATATCTTCTGACAGGCTTACATAGTTTCTGTCTCCGAAGTTGCACTTTGGTTGACCAAGAGGTCATGGTGGAGACGTCTGCCTGTGATGCTGTGTTGTGAGATCAAACCTAAAGCTACATAGATTCAAAATGAACTTCTTAATTGCACAGCCGTGCCCGGGTCTACTGAATCACCACTACCACCACCACCACCACCACCACCACCACCACCACCACCACCACCACCGACCACCACCACCACCACCACCACCACCACCACCACCACCACCACCACCACCAACCACCACCACCACCACCACCACCACCACCACCACCACCAAACCCCACCACCACCACCAACCACCGCCACCACCACCACCGCCACCACCCCACCACCACCACCACCACACCACCACCACCACCACCACCGACCACCACCACCACCACCACCACCACACCACCATCACCACCACCACTGTCACAACCACTGCCACAACCAACACCATCATCATCATCATCATCATCGTCGTCGTCATCATCATCATCGTCGTTGTCATCATCATCATCATCACCAACACCACACCACCACCATCATTATCCTCATCGTCATCATTATCGTCGTCGTCGTCGTCATCATCATCATCATTATCAACCCCGTTTTCCACGGTATATTAGAGACCAAGATCACAATATACTCCCTGGATAGAACGCCAGTCCGTCGTAGGGCTACTTATGCACACCTGAGTGAACTGAAAAAGAAAAGAAAACAAAAAACAAAAAAAAAAAAAAACACGAAAAATTGTTTTGTGGATGAACACAATGCATTTCCCGTTCCAGGAATCGAAACCAGGATTTTGCAATCGCGAGTGCACACCTTCACTAAGATGCTCTACATGCTGGTTACGATGTTTTACACTCTGCTGGGTCAGAGCTTCCCCAGACAAGGATTTTGAACTAGATTCAACGGTTTTGAAGTTTTTTCTAGCTGTGTCATATGAAATTGTCACCCATAATTATGACCCTAGTATCGATCTATTGCATTTCAATCTCTTTTAGGGTTAGGGTTAGTTAGGGTTAGGGTTAGGGTTAGGTGTGGGGGGAAGGGTATCTTTTTTTTCTTCGCAAATGTAAATAAACCCAATCCGTTTCTTAAACGAGTGACATATTCATACGGCACAGAATGTTGTTTACCTCAATAGACGTCAGTGATTGGTTGAAATTGCAGAAAAAACAACAACAAATATCTTACAAACTATAGAATTTTCTCAATAAAGCCAAGAGAAAAAGATGTTTTATAAACACATTCTACCAGTATACGAAGTTTAAAATTTTTTAGTTACCTAGAAATTATGTTAAAAACTGCCGCTCAAACCGAAAAGATCCTAGAAGTATGCTTTGGTATGTCAATGCACGTTTGTTGTGTTTTACTGTAATTTTTGTATTTAATTCAGTTGTGTAAGAGGTTTATTGCCCCATAAAGGGATTTTGTATTGCAAAAATGTAAGAGATTTATTGCCTCATTAACGTGTGTTTTGAACTGTGTAAGAGGTTTTAATGCCACGGTTTGATACTTTAAAAAGAACAATGTTTTAGAGAAGCAGAAGTCGGCGGGCGCTTTTTGTCTTCTCCCATCCTTATCATCCTCGTATCATTATCATTTATCTCATTAATGTCTGTGTCCAGCCCGCAAGGTTCCTTACTCTATGTAATGCCTTTATGGCAAATTCTATAAAATAAAGAATGTATATCGGTATGTCACGTGAGCAAGATTATTGACAATCTCTTCCATTAACATAATATATGGCATATTATGTTATACTCTTTTACTTGTTTCAGTCATTTGACTGCGGCCATGCTGGAGCACCACCTTTAGTCGAGCAAATCGTTCCCAGGAGTTATTCTTTGTAAGCCTAGTACTTAATCTATCGGTCTCTTTTGCCGAACCGCTAAGTTACGTAAACACACCAGCATCGGTTGTCAAGCGATGTTGGGGGACAGACACAGACACACAAACATACACACACACACACACACACACACACACACACACACACACACACACACCACATATATATATATGTGTGTGGAGGCGCAATGGCCCAGTGGTTAGGGCAGCGGACTCGTTGTGTGTGTTTATTGAGCGAAAACACCTAAAAGCTCCACGAGGCTCCGACAGGGGGTGGTGATCCCTGCTGTACTCCTTCACCACTCTTTCTCTCACTCTTTCGTCTGTTGGCCTGCTCGCTTAGCCAGCGGGGTGGCGTCATTCGAAGGCTAAAACAATGCGAACGCATTGTGACCAGCGATGTGTAGCAACATCTAATGGTCTGGTCGGTCACGTGATCACGTGATATATATATATATATATAATATATATATATATATATATATATATATAACGGGCTTATTTCAGTTTACGTCCACCAAATCCACTCACAAGGTTTTGGTCGGCTCGAGGCTGTAGTAGAAGACACTTTCCCAAGGTGCCACGCAGTGGGACTGAACCCAGAACCATGTGGTTAGTAAGCAAGCTACTTACCACACAGCCACTCCTACACTGTTTAAATCGGCAGCTTTTTTAAAAAATAAATCCATTGTCCTAACACTCTCTCAGAACAAATGAAGAAACCACACGAGACACCAGAATCCTATACAAGCATTTTGCCCGGGGCGGTAACGATTCTGCCACCTCGCCGCCTTTCGGCGCTACCTTAGGTATAATAATAACTCGTTTTACAATCGGCACAGGGCCTGAAATTTTGTTGGGGAGGGCTGCTCGATTGCATCGAGTCAAGTGCATAACTGGACATTATTTTAGCGAACCAGAAAGGATGAAAGTCATAGTCGACCTCGGCGGGATTTGAACTGAAAACGTCAAGAGCTGAGAGGAATACTACAAAGCATTTTTTTCCGACGTGCTAACGATTCTGCCAGCTCATGATTGCATTTAAACACCCCGCCCCCCAGGTGATAACAATCCCATCCTTAACATTGCTACCATTACTATCAATATCATCACCATCACTATCATCTTATGCTACAAACACAAACAATGCTATTATCATCATCATCATCATCATCATCGTCGTCATCATCATCATCATCATCAATCAATCAATCATCAACATCATCATCATCGTCGTCGTCATCATCATCATCATCATCATCATCATCATCGTCATCGTCGTCGTCGTCGTCGTCGTCGTCACCCTCCTACCACTAACATCACCGCCATCAGTATCATCATCGCAACCACCAGCATAACCATCCCCTTTACTAAAACGAACCCGAACGCTAATATCACCAAAGCGACCGACATTACCAGCACCATTACCACCACCACCACCACCACCACCACCACCTCTTCAAAACCAATACCATCACCATCACCACTACCACATCATCATCGACATCAATATCCACCACTCCTTCTCCTCCTCATCAGCATCATCCTCAATATTATCATATTCCTCCTCCTCCTTCCCCCTCCTCCTCCATCTTCTTCTTTTCCTCCCCCTCATTAT
>NW_021836585.1:0-12500 GCF_006345805.1 Octopus sinensis | reverse complement strand
GAAAAGATCCATCTGATCTATATGACAAATTTGAAACGAATTTATTTGACTTTATTTTGATCTACTTCTGTATCGTTTTATTAAGATTAATTCTCTTAAAACCTACGTGAGGCATCAAGTGAAAGCATTAGCTTTAAGTGTTCTCTTTATTTGCATCTTGTTAACACGCCTAAATCAACACATCTCAAAATTTTCATTTGGTCGAACGTGCGCTCAGATCATGACATCCGAGGAAGCGAATGGACTACATAATTGTTATGACATATTTCCATATATCATGGTAGGTATTTCATAACATTGAATGAGTTGTATAATGTTGTATGAAATATGGAATAAAATTATAGCCCGGGTTCGGAAACGATTGTAAGCGTCAATTTCAGTTGTCCGTTCCTCATTTGAATTATTACTTGCAGACTTTGGCACAAGGCCAGCTATTTCGGGGTAGGGATAAGTCGGTTACACCGACCCTAGTGTTCAACTGGTACTTAATTTATCGATCCCATAAAAGATGAAAGGCAAAGTCGACCTCAGCGGAATTTGAACGTAAAGAACGTAAAGACGGACGAAATGCCGCTAAGCATTTTGGCTGGCGTGCTGACGATTCTGCCCGCTCGCCGGCTTAATAATAATAATAATAATAATAATAATAATAATAATAATAATAATAATAATACCAACATCCTTAAACAACCCTTATTCAGGGACCTTTTGAGTGGGATGGGTTACTCGACCTGAAGAAAATTCTAACTGGGCCCCACCTGCAAGGTCATGCGCTGTTTATCTTGATATGAGATCACCATGTTGCACACATATGCCTGTGATGCATGTGCCAAGTGTACCCTTATCAGACGGGTAGTCATGATGGGTACACTGGGTTTTGTATATTTTACCCCAGTGTCATTTTTATGACATGCAATGCTCTCTCACTCAATAATAATAATAATAATAATAATAATAATAATAATAATAATAATAATAATAATAAATCTGAACTAAATGCACGTAACAAGGTGTTAGCTATAAATTCCTTAGCAGTTCCAGTTGTTACTTATAGCTACAATGTGTTGAACTGGAATATGAGTGAAGTAAAGAATATAGATAGAAAAATACGCAAGCTGCTGAGTTGTAATAGGATGCACCTCCCAAAGGCAGACGTAGATCGCCTTTACCTTCCCAGAGCCCAAGGAGGTCGAGGCCTGATCCAATTTGAACTAGCTTACAAAACAACCACAATTGGACTGGCCAAATATCTCGAAATATCGAATGACTGGATGCTAAAGCTCGTGGAAAATCACGAGAGACGAAAGAAGCTTCATTCTATCATAAAGGAAAGCAAAAAATTTGCTATTGATCTCGTGCAGGATACCCAAACTGAACAACCCGAGGGAAGTACGGCAACTATTGTTGCAAAGAAGATGAAAATGATGGCAACAAAAAAAGCGCACGAGCAATTGGCTGATAGGTGGGAGGAGAAACCTCTGCACGGCAAATATGTGACCCGCAGCAAACAAGCTGATGTTGACCAGAAGCAAACCCATCAGTGGCTACGGAGCTCAGGGCTAAAAGCAGAGAGCGAAGGTTTCATCCTGGCTGCTCAAGATCAAAGCCTATTAACCCGGAACTACCAGGCCAATGTGATGAAAAATGGAGCAGACCCAAAATGCCGATTCTGCAACGACATGATTGAAACAGTGGACCACCTAATCTCTGGATGTAAAGTCTTAGCACCAGTGGAGTATAAATTAAGACATGACAGAGTTGGCCAATATCTCCACTGGCTATTAAGTCGGCATTACAATATCAAAACTGCCGACAAGTGGTATAATCACCACCCTGAGGCTGTAACTGAAGGAGAAAATGTAACCATTCTGTGGGACTTTCCAGTACATACAGACCGAACCATCAAGGCCAATAAACCAGATATTGTTGTGAAAGACCAAAACAATAAAGTTTGCTTATTGATCGACATGAGCATCCCCTGTGATCATAATATCTCAGCGAAAGAGTTTGACAAGCTCAGAAAATATAAAGCCCTACTCATTGAAATTGAGAAATGTGGCATCTCAAGGCGGTTACAATACCAGTGATCGTAGGAGCACTAGGAATGATCAAGAAGGGAACCGAAAATTATATGAGAATGATCCCTGGCTTACCATCCCTGCAAGAAGTGCAAAAGATTGTCTTAACTGGTACATCACACGTATTGAGAAGAGCATTGTCGATGTGAGAACTGTTGCTGCTCATATATTTTAATTTAACTTTAAAAAAAAAAAAAAAAAAATGAACGAACTACTGAGTTTGGTTTAATGGCCTACCAATGTATACTATGAGTTTCTTTGCCCTAGGAGTCGGGAAGACACTCGGCAAGAAATGGAAGCAAATTTGAAAGAAGAAAATAATAATAATAATAATAATAATAATAATAATAATAATAATAATGATGATGATGATAATAATAATAATAATAATAATAATAATAATAATAATAATAATATAATAATAATAATAATAATAATAATAATAATAGTAATAATAATAGACAAGAATAAGTAAGGCAAGGACCGCTTTTCACCTGTTAAAAAAAGTATGGAGCGCAAGTGTAATTTCAATAAAGAACAAAATAAGAATTTTTAACACTAACGTAAAAGCGGTGTTATTGTATGGGACTGAGACATGGAGAACAACAGTGAAGTCAAATAAGCAATTACAATCATTCATCAACATATGCTTGCGTAGTATACTTAAAATTAGATGGCCCAAACACATAAGCAATATGGAGCTATGGCAAAGAACAAATCAAGTTTTGATTAGGGATCAAATATTTAAGAAAAAGTGGAAGTGGATTGATAGCACAATTAGAAAAGACACACCAAATGTAGTGAAAAGTGCTTTACTGTGGAAACGGGATGGATATAGAAAGAAAGGTAGACCTAAGAACTCGTGGCAGAGATCAACACAAAAGGAACAAGAAAGAGGGGGACATTCATGGCAGAGTATAAGTACAGCAGCGAAAAATTATGCGACATGGAATTCAGTTATGAGTGGCCTATACTCCGCGTTGGAGGGTTAAAGACAGGAAAAAAATTGATAACCTAAGGGTACAGGTAGTAACCCGCAACCCACATAAATACTACCAGGAATAAGACCGAACCTGAGCCAAACCAAAATAATAATAATAATAATAATAATAATAATAATAATAATAATAATAATAATAATGATAATGATAATAATAATGATGATGATGATGATGACGATGATGATGGTGGTGGTGGTGATAATAATAATCCCTAGCATCAATATGATAATAATATGAGTGAATAATCTTTGTCTTTTTTTACTTAACTTTTTGGCAATAATCTATAATCCATTACATTTCTATTACCCGGCGTTTAATCCATTCACATCTTACTTATGTCATTCTAATCAAAGCAAATAAAGATCAGATCAGGTTTTAAGATGTGATTTTTGTTTTTCACTTATGTTTAAGTTTGTTATTGTCTAGGTGCGTATTAGGCTGTGTGTGTGTGTGTGTGTGTGTGTGTATGTGTATATGTGTTCTGATGTATTTGTTTTATTCACACACACACACACACGATTGCACACGTACGCACATACATACACACACACGCAGACATATACACACAGACACACACATACACATATATATCTTTCATTAGTGACTGGACTGCAGTCATGCTGGGGCACTGCCTTGAAGAACCTTCAGTGGAATGAATCGAACCTTGCACTTATTTTTTTTAAAGCATACTACTCATTCTATCGGGCCATTTTGTCGAACCGGTAAATATCGGGGACGTAAATACACCAGCATCGGTTGCCAAGCGCTGGTGGGTGGAGGAGCAAGCACAGACACAGCGACACACAAACACCCATATAAATATATATATATATATATATATATATACGACAGACTTCTTTTAGTTCGGTCTCTTTGAGGCTTTAGTAGAAAACACTTGGTCCAAAATGCTACGCAGTGGGACTGAACCTGGAACCATGTGGTTTTGAAGCAAACTTCTTACCACACAGCAACGCCTGCGCCTACATAAAGTAATTTATAATGAGTATTGTTTATTAATGATGAGTAGCTTATGCTCCTGATTGCAGAAGGAAGCTAGCCACGCCATTTGCGCGGGACGTTAAACAAATCGCAAAACGGTCCGCCAGGAAACTCCCCAAATCTTAGGGATGTTTTTACCTTTCTTTTTACTGCATCTATAGTCAAACTTTGCAATAATCGAATTTATTTAAGTTTTTCTGATTCATATGATGGGCATAAAAATGCCAAACCTGCTACCTTCGGATTTGATTTTCGTACTTATCAGAAGTTATGGGCAATGACCCAAAATCTCGATCGCGAATACAAGCGACGAAAAGGAGTCTCTCAGATAAATCTCCCAAGTAACGTTCCTCGACAGTCTGCATAACTTAGAGATAAGTAAATCTCTCCAGGTTGAGCCGCAGCTTTTCCGCATTAAGTGGTCACACGCCCGGTGTTACGAGCATGGGATTAGATTGTCGCAGGAAAGGATTACATGAGGACTCTCCGGCCGCGATCCTTCCAGGAATATTGGCTGATGAAGATGAGTGGATATACATACATGCTTACATATATATATATATATATATATATATATATATATATATATATATATATATATATATATATATATATATACGACAGACTTCTTTTAGTTCGGTCTCTTTGAGGCTTTAGTAGAAAACACTTGGTCCAAAATGCTACGCAGTGGGACTGAACCTGGAACCATGTGGTTTTGAAGCAAACTTCTTACACACAGCAACGCCTGCGCCTACATAAAGTAATTTATAATGAGTATTGTTTATTAATGATGAGTAGCTTATGCTCCTGATTGCAGAAGGAAGCTAGCCACGCCATTTGCGCGGGACGTTAAACAAATCGCAAAACGGTCCGCCAGGAAACTCCCCAAATCTTAGGGATGTTTTTACCTTTCTTTTTACTGCATCTATAGTCAAACTTTGCAATAATCGAATTTATTTAAGTTTTTCTGATTCATATGATGGGCATAAAAATGCCAAACCTGCTACCTTCGGATTTGATTTTCGTACTTATCAGAAGTTATGGGCAATGACCCAAAATCTCGATCGCGAATACAAGCGACCGAAAAGGAGTCTCTCAGATAAATCTCCCAAGTAACGTTCCTCGACAGTCTGCATAACTTAGAGATAAGTAAATCTCTCCAGGTTGAGCCGCAGCTTTTCCGCATTAAGTGGTCACACGCCCGGTGTTACGAGCATGGGATTAGATTGTCGCAGGAAAGGATTACATGAGGACTCTCCGGCCGCGATCCTTCCAGGAATATTGGCTGATGAAGATGAGTGGATATACATACATGCTTACATATATATATATATAATTTAACAATTAAGGATAACTTCTTAATAAGGAATCTTAACAAGAAATTATCAGGGTGATACAGAACTAAATTCATTTTTTAAATGTCTTGCTTTGAAGAACTGCATTAGGTATGATTAGTGTAATTTTGGTAGTAATGACTTTGTCCCTCTTAGTGTGAGGCATTTATGTGTAATAATGCCCTCTATACAATATAAATAAATATAATATATATATATATATATATTATATATATATATATATATGCATAGATATATGTATGTATGTATATATATATATATATATATATATATATATAATATATATATATATATATATATATATAAATTTAACAATTAAGGATAACTTGTTAAAGACTTGTTAAAGACTTGTTTTATTTATATTTCCTGAGCGCCATACTAATACAATTGTTTGTTTGTTTTCCACCTGCCTTCGTCTTTTGTCTATTTTCATAAAGCTTCCCGTTATATATATATATACTATATTAAAAGCAGCAAAAATATCAGAAAAACTGTTACTCAGAGTTTCACGTTCCCGTTCGTCGGACAGTTTTGTATTCGAGTACTATTTTGTCCACCTTGTTTCGCATTTATATATATATATATTCTTTTATTCTTTTACTTGTTTCAGTAAATTTTACTGTGGCCATGCTGGAGCACCGCCTTTGAGTCGAAGAAATCGACCCCATGACTTAGTTTTTGTAAGGCTGGTACTTATTCTATCGGTCTCTATGCCGAAACGCTAAGTTATGGGGTCATAAACATGCCAAAATAAGTTGTCAAGCGATGGTGGGAGTACAAACACAGGCGCAAACACACAAATATATATATATATATATAGATATATATATATATAATATATATATATATATATATATATATATATATATATATATATATATATATATATATATATATAAAGGGTGCGAAATAGCACCAGCGATTGCTATAAATAAGAGTCTGAAAGCCACACAAAAAAACCCCCAAAAGACCTCATTACATCTACGGGAAGCGGGCACAACAAACTAAAACGATTTTCCCCTTGTGTGATAGACTGTCCAGGCATTTCTTTTTGTGAGTCTATCTCACAAGGGAAAGATAAATTTAATTTGCTGTGTCCGCCTCCCGTAAATATAATGAGCTGTACCTCATACAAATACTAAAACATAACTATCACCCTTTTCAGACATTATGACACTTAAACCACCGGTATTGTTCGCACTTTCTACTGCAAACTTACACCCTTAACCTTATAGATCCAAAACTATTTTCTAAATAGTCAAATCATTGAACACTTTCTCAAATGTTTCGTTCATTTTCTTTTCAGCGATATTTCTTCTTTCCGTTTTCTTGCGAAACCTGTAAAAGAGAAATGTAATTGTTTTGAGAGTAATTTTAATGAAAAGAAAACGCTTTTAATGGACGTCTTCGATTCAAATTCGAATCAAATTCGACTTAAATTGACTCATACGAGAGTTTTTTTTTTTTTTTCTGTTTGGAAATTCAATGATGACGAAGCAGAAATTTGTCCCTGTTCTTTTCCGAAGCCGATAATGTGGTTTTGGTAATAGATTCATGCGTAGAAATTATTGATAACCTTTCAATTCTTTTTTTTACTTTAGATCAAATAACTTGTACTTATAGGAATAAATGCAAAATAAATGACCCCCAAAGAAGTTGGGTATTTCCAACGAATCGATAATCAGCCTGAGCCTAGAACAACATACACTCGGTGACTCAGAGAAAACCAAACCTATACACTCTCAAAATGGTAAAACCTGAATACAAACATTATATAAATATCTATCTATCTATCTATCTATCTATCTATCTATCTATCTATCTATCTATCTATCTATCTATCTATCTATCTATCTATCTATCTATCTATCTATCTATCTATCTATCTATCTATCTATGGACGTGCTGTCACTTCGGCTCCGAAGGTAATCGTTTATTTTGACTATTTATAACCCATATTTTGTGTACATTTTTGCAAATAAGGTGTGTAAGGCACCCAACTTTCGTTTGAGTGCTTTTCCAAGGGAGGAATTCGCCCCTAGGGGCAGTTTCAACCCCATTTCATTTCTGTAATTTTCTTCTCGACATTAGAAAATGTCGAGAAATTTTATTCTAGAACGCTGGTCGCGTTCTTTTATGGACCAGCATTTTCCTAGTCTGGAAACGCTAGGAGAAAAAAAGAACGTACGCACGCAAAGTGCAAACATGAATATCGGTGGAATGAACGCTGCAACCACGTGCGGTAACAGCCCTGTCACTACCACCACCACCACCACTAACAACAGCAACCACGAGACTACTACTGCTACCGCCACCACTTCCACCACCACCACCACTAACAACAGCAACCACGAGACTACTACTGCTACCGCCACCACCTCCACCACCACCACCTCCACCACCACCACCACTACCACGACCAACATAAATGATAAAAATAAAACTCACACGAAAACTATTGACAAAAACAACAGCAACAACAAGAACAACAATAAAAATAGTGAAGATGTTAATACAAAAATATCAACAACACCAGTAAATTTCGCTGACACTCTTCGCCAGAAGAAGGAGATTGTAACATTTACAAATGAAGAGCTCATAGAAACAAGAGCTCTCTTTACAACCCGTGGACAAGATTTAGTGCTGCATACACCTCAACACATAAAGCAAGAAATAGAAAATAAGACAATTATTTATAAAATTATAAGAAAAAACAAAAAACTAAATGAACAGATTACAAAAACGGATGTAGAAAAATGCTTAAAAAACATAATGAAAGAAAAAGAATATATAAACTGGGGTCCCCAGTTTAACACAGTAGTGGTCCGCTTCCCTAACCAGGAAGTGGCAAAAGCTCACTGTACTGAGTCTCTGGGAAATGATGAAATCATCATGGTCCCATACTATAAAAACCAGAGAGTGAGTCGAAGCACTATTAAAAATGTACCTCCCGAGATTCCTAACAAATCGATAACAGGGGCAATCTGTTACCATTTAAAAAATATCAACATTTTGGAAACCGCCGTGTACCTTGGCGACATTTGGGGTGGGAAGACAATAGTGGTGACCATACAGATTGAGGGGGCCTCTATCGAGAGCCTACCGGATAAGATCCACTTGGAAAATGGGCAATGCCTATATGTTGTAGCAGAAGGCAAAAAGCCTAGATGCTACAACTATGGCAGCCCCGAACATTTAATTGCCAAGTGCGCTCTGTTACAGAAAAAACAAGAAAGAACAAATCAGAAAACAAATAAAAAACCCTTGTTGCCAACACCAACACCAACACACTCAATTATGGAACAATGCCAAGAAAAACAAGAAACCAGCAAACAAACCCCAACAACATCACCAAGAAAAGAAACAGTACCAACACAATCACCGTTGATGTCACAACCAATTCAATATGTTGAATCAACAAAAAATAGACCAACACCCACAACGAGGACGACAATTAAAAGACAGAAAACAGTGACAAGAAGACAAATTCTACCCCTAACACCACAACAACACAAACACCGCACAAAACATCAACAATTTTTACAAGCATACATAGTAATGCAAATGCTTTGCCTTTACCTTCTACTGATACGTCGGACGACGAAAGTTCGACGGAATGGCAAATAGCCACAGGGGGTAAAAGGAAAAGATCCCAAAAATCCACCAAACAAGGATGTAAAGCAGGGAGATATCTAACTCCGGACAACATCCCCCTAGACAATCAAAAAAGCAATGAAACCGTAAAACCACACACACAACTAACTGCAATAGACACAGACAATAAAGAATTAATGGACTACATTACATCCAGCACGGTCATCTGTGAAAATGGCTTTAAGACAAACAATCATTCGCATACCACACCACCGAAACACATCAGAATTTTACACATAACACAAGCACAACACCACATACTGAAAACAATATTTCCGAATGCGGTAGGCGGGTTTCAACGATACCTGTCGAAAAATCTATACAAACACCTCATCAAAAACAATACAAAAGAAGAAAAAAATGAAACTTTTAAAATGAGTAAGTGACTCTTGCCTCTTGTCTCTTCTAATGTAGTGTGTAAAACACAATTTTCGTAAATGTCAAGTATGCTTAAATTAGGTTGTGTGAATGCGCGTGGCTTGGCGTCGGCTTGGAAGCAAGGTTACCTTCTAAACGATATCAAGTCACTGAATGTGGATATAGTAGCTATCAGTGAAACCAGACTCAGTAAGCCGCGGGCCCTCGAGTCCATGTTTGGCAATCAATTTGACATTTATTTTTCTCCCTGTCTGCCGAACATGGGTGGTGGAGGTACCGCGGTGCTTTTTCGAAAGAGTCTAAATGTAAAAATAAGAGCAATATTCCTAGACCCGGAGGGTAGGCTGGTTGTCTTGGACGTGGATGGCAGAAATGGGTGTGCATTCCGTCTGATGGCAGTTTATGCACCGTCCTTAACGGGTCGCGCGGATTTCTTCAGACGTCTAGAGGTTTTCCTGGGTACGTCTAGACCTTTACTGTTAGTAGGGGATTGGAACGCTACCTTGGACACGCATCTTGATTATGTGGGAAGGGATAGGAATAGAAGGGGGTGTAAGAGCCTCAAAGACCTGCTCAGACGTTTCCATTTGTCTGACAGGTTCCGACTCGACCATCCGAACGTGCCAACGTGGACTTGGACAAACCGCGTCGGATCGTCGAGATCTTATCTAGATAGAATTCTATGCAGGACAGCGGATAAGGATAGTGTAGGATGTCCACAATATAAAAGAGTCAGCTACACAGATCACAAATTTGTTACGTGTACGCTCGACTTAGATAAAACACATAGGCAGGTTCCGGTTACTGGAAACTGAACACGTCGCTGTTAGCGCGACAGGTTTACAGGGACCGGATTAGCGAGTTAATTAAGAGGGCGCTGACGGGAGCCGTCGTTAACAACCGCTGGTGGTACGCCCTGAAAATGGCAATAAAATCGGAATCAATTAGGTTTAGCAAGGAATTAGCGATAGAACGAAATAGAGTAGAGGGAGACTTGGTTAAGAAACTAGAAGAGGCACTTACCACTGGCAGTGCAACCAACGTGCTGGCTGCGAGGATGGCCCTCGACCAACACCTCAACGCCAAGCACGAAGGTTGCGTCGTCAGAGCTAAAATGCGTGCCTTAAGGAAGGAAGGGATCGAAGCTGCGCGAGAGGCCCGGGTAGCGGAGGGTCAGCGTGGCAACAGAGCCACCATTCGGTCTCTAATAGATCAACAGGGATGCAGTTTACTCGAACCCGAAAGGATGTGTGAGGCCTTTCAACAGCACTTTGCTCGACTGTTTGGTGCGAGTGGTGGGTCGGAACGCGGGATGGATTTCAGTGCCTACCTGACCGACCTGCCGCGGCTCTCGGCAAGAGAAGCGGAGTGTTGTGAAAGTCCCATCACAGCCGCCGACGTGTGGGATGCGATGGCGGGCTGCGCGAGGGATAAGTCGCCTGGATCGGATGGTTTACCCTACGAGCTGTATTGTCGAATGCCAGACTTGTTTGGCGACCTCTTGGCATCAGTCTACTGCAACTGGCAACAAAACGGGAGAATCCCCGGTTTCGTGAGCCGAGTGCAGTGACGTTGCTGAAGAAAGACCCAAACGGGGAATTTTATAGATAATTTCAGGCCCATCACTCTGCTCAACGCAGATTTGAAAATTTTGGCCCAAGTAATAGCCGAGAGGTTGGCGCTTGTCATTGGTAAACTGGTCACAGGGCGCAAACATGCGCCGTGCCGGGCAGAACCATACATGACAACCTCCATCTGATGCGCTACATTGTGGACAGGGTAGTTAAGGATCCTGGCATGGGTGGGGCGCTGATAAATTTGGATCAGTCTAAAGCCTTCGATAGGGTCGACCATCGGTACTTGGCGGCCGTCCTTAGGGCGGCTGGCTTCGGTCCCGTCTTCCGCGGTTGGATCGCTGCCTTGTATAGCGGCATCCGATCGGTGATTCGGGTGAACGGTCACCTGTCGAAAACGTTTGACATCACGCGTTCGGTCCGTCAGGGGTGTCCCCTGTCGGCGCTTCTGTATGTATTGACTCTCGAGCCGCTACTGCGGAAGCTGGCGACACTGAGGGGCATCCCACGGGAACTGGGTTGCGGGACGAGCGTGTCGGTATATGCGGACGATGTCACCGTCATAGTGTCGAGCGACAAACACATCAAGATGATAGGCGAGACACTAAGAAAATACGAAACGGTGACGGGAGCAAAGATTAACCCGGAAAAGTCAGTGGGTTTGCTACTAGGCACCTGGAGAAGCAAGCCCATGCCGTCCGACTGCGGCTCAGTAGTGGGACGCTGGACGGACGGACCGGTTAAATTGCTCGGGGTCTGCTTCAGTCCTGACCTCCAAATGGATAAGAACTGGGACGAGATCACGAGTAGAGTGGTCGCTCTCAGCCAAACATGGGCCGAGAGAAAGCTGTCTCTAAAAGGCCGGGAGGAGGTGGCGAACGCGTACATCGCATCCGTCATCGATTACCGCCTGACCGTCGTACCTTGTCCCGACGCCACCATCACCAAACTGGCACGCATACTCTTCCGCTTCCTGTGGAAGGGTGGCGTTCCGATGGTGAGGAAGTCCATTTGCTGCCAACATCCGTTGAATGGAGGACTGGGCATGCCGTGGTTGATGATGCGCAGGCATGCGCTGAGACTGCGACATCTCTGGAAATTCATCGACGACGGTGAACAGGTGTGGGCGCCGTTTGTGAGGCGCGACTTCCCGCAGCTCGTCTGACTGACCGAACTGCAAACGTGGATCAAAAAGAGGCCGAAACTGGGCGATTGGCACCGAGAGTGTCGCCAAGCTCTGCAGCAGCTCTGCCGACCGGAGTCAAACTTGTGCAACTTACAAACGACTAAAGTGTTCTATAGAGGACTAGTGGAGGGGAGGTCCGACGACACACTCGGGGCAAACCTGGGCGTCGACGAAGAATTCCTAACCCGCCTGTTCAGGACGACGTTCGGGCGGGGCCTATGGATAACTTCCAGAAATCCTAGCTTTGCAGTGCTATCGAGACGCACTACCTGTTC
>NW_021836584.1:15000-22500 GCF_006345805.1 Octopus sinensis | reverse complement strand
CAAGTGTCTTCTACTATAGCCTCGGGCCGACCAAAGCCTTGTGAGTGGATTTGGTAGATGGAAACTGAAAGAAGCCCGTCGTATATATGTATATATATATATGTGTGTGCGTTTGTTTGTGTGTCTGTGTTTGTCCCCCTAGCATTGCTTGACAACCGATGCTGGTGTGTTTATGTCCCCGTCACTTAGCGGTTCGGCAAAAGAGACCGATAGAATAAGTACTGGGCTTACAAAGAATAAGTCCCGGGGTCGAGTTGCTCGACTAAAAAGGTGGTGCTCCAGCATGGCCGCAGTCAAATGACTGAAACAAGGAAAAGAGAATAAAAGAGAATACACGCATGTATGTGAGTGTAGTGTGTGTGTGTGTGTGTGTGTGTGTGTGTATGTGTGTGTGTGTGTGTGTGTGTGTGTGTGTGTGTAGTGTGTGTGTGTCTATGTGTCCATGTGTGCTTATGAGTCGAGGCACGACTGAAACGACATACAAATACGTATGTATTTGTATGTATGTATGTATTCATGTCTGTATGAGTCTTTGTATGTGTATTCTATGATTATATATGCGTATATATATAATATAACATCTTTATAAGAAATTATCAGTAGTTAGCGTGAAAAAGCCTCGTAAGAGAAAAAATCCGTAAATTCTTCCACTTTGAAAATATTTATTTATATTATATTGAGGGTACTACTATTCATAGATACCGCACGCTAAGAGGGACCAATGCGGTCAACACTACTAAAATAAACAAAATTTTACCGAATGCAAAACTTCAAAGCAAGTCAAAGAATCTACAAAACACTCAAAGAGACGACACAAAAAAAACGGACGGGTCATTCGAAGCCTCTAATCTTCAGTTAAGAACTGGATCATCCTCGCAATTTCGGCTGATTAAATATATATATATATATATATAATATATATTATATATATATATATATATATATGATATATATATATATATATATAGGCTTCTCTTCATTTTCATCTAGCAAATCCACACACAGGGCTTTCATCAGCCCTGGGGCTATAGTAAAAGACACCTGCCCGAGGTGCCGCGCAGTGGGGTTGAACCCGGGACGAAATAGTTGGAATCAAGCTTCTTAACCATACGCCTATTGATACACCCTTTTTTACCCCCTATTTTTTCCTATTTTTCATCGAACGTGAAACGATGAACGACAAAGTTTCGCGTGGTAGAATTTGAAGCTAGGGCGTAGAGAGTCGGAAGAAATACAATGAAGCATTTTATCTAACCTGGGTATAAACAGATGAAGAAATCGCCTTACCTCTGACAAGAGCACTTATTTTATTGTATCGATATCTACAATATCCAGTGCCATATTCTCGGTGGCGGGTTGTTGTCGGTCGTGTAGTAGGTCTAGTCACACGTCTTCTAACGCCTGTAATAATAATAATAATAATAATAATAATAATAATAATAATAATAATAATAAAAATATAAAAATAAAAATAAAAATAATAATAATAATAACAATAAAATAAAAATAATAATAATTAAAATAATAATAATAAAAATAAAAATAAAAATAATAAAAATATTAATAATAATAAAAAAAAAATAATAATAATAATAATAATAATAATAAAAATAATAATAATAATAATAATAGTAATATAATAATAATAATAAAAATATTTAATAATAATAATAATAATAAATAATAATATAATATTAATAATAAATAATAATAATAATAATAATAATAATAGTATATTAATAATAATAATAATAATAATAATAATAGTAATAGTAATAATAATAATAATAATAATAATAATGATAATGATAATAATAATAATGATAATGATAATAATAATCATAATAATAATAAAATAATAATAATAATAATAATAATAATAATAATAATAATAATAATAATAATAATAATGATAATCAGACGGGTAGTCATGATGGGTATACTGGGCTTCGTATATTTTACCCCAGTGTCACTTTGATGGCATGCACTGCTGTCTCACTCAATAATAATAATAATAATAATAATAATAATAATAATCTTACCGTACAAACTTTGGATTCCTCTGATGTCATCATTGTCTAGCTTGAAGTCGGGAATATATCCCTTATAATAAGGGGCCATCAGAGCCGAAGACACCTGAGAATGTGCCAAACCGAGGGCATGTCCAAATTCGTGAGCAGCGACGATTTCCAAATCGATGCCATCGTTTGTTTTTAAAGTCCATTTTTCTGAGTCATCGAAATGGGTGTCACCATTACTTGGAAAGAACGCATGCGCAAGAACGCTACCTAAAAATAAAGAGATTAGACACGTGACGCGTTTCTACATATTTTTGCCATTACAAGGGTGTGCTGAAAAATTCCTGGCTTTAAAAGTGTCACGAAAGGCCTAGTTGGAGGCTCAACCTTCCAAGTCCTTTGACAGGGGTTAGAAAAAACTAAAGGACTGCTGCAATAAGTGTGTGAATCTGAGAAGGGGAATATCTTTATATATAAAATTGAAGTTGTGTGTGAGACTCTGTCTCCTCTGATTTAGATTCCTAACTACTCCCACATTTTGCTGTGCAGTTTAACCAAAAGCGGGTATCTTATAGTCGTGATTCATATCGAGTCCTTCTGGGTGTTAGCGCGCGTCTACGATGAGTCTACGATTTAAAAAAAAAATTACCATGATTTTTCCGCATTTTTAATGATTTTTGCTCGGGTTATATAAGGGAAGTAACTCTCTAAAAATGCTTACAAACTCGAACAACGCCGGGCGATACTGCTAGTGTTGAATAAAATCCTAATTAACTGATCTTACTGTGTTTCCTTTTATTCAAAGCCAGGAACTTCTCAGCACACCTTCGTACACAAAATGTCTGTGGACTGAAACGACAAACGATAAGAGGCCCCAAAAAAGAGAGCGGCAAGGTTCGACTCCTCGCCACAACTCACTTGGTGAGCGGTTGTTAAATTTCCACTTGCTCATTACGTATGTTATTTAACAGGGTGGGGGTGTTCCGATTCAGTTGTCCCTTTTTCCTCCTAACTCTTCCCCCCCTCTCCGCCACCACGTCTGTACGTTGAGATCTCTTGTTGCGCTACTGTTATCAGAAGCTCTGCTGGTTTCGAACTCGCGACCTATGGCTCAGACAAATTTGTATCCTTTTATTCTTTTGCTTACTTTAGTCACCGGACTGCAGCTATGCTGGGGTGTACTCTTGAAAGGGGTTTACTCAATCCAATTGACCTCACTACTTATGCTTTTTAAACTTCATTACTTGTTCGATCGGTTTCTTTTTGTCGAATTGCTAAGTTAACTGGAAACGGTTGTCAAATGGCGAGAGACAAACTGAAGGACGCATACATGTATATATGTCTGCGTGTGTATTTCAGAGCCGCCTTAGCTGCAGTGTTCGCCCCTGGGAAAATCAACGAACTGGGTCTTATATTATCGATTTATTGATAGCAAGCCACAACATACATAGGTTAGAATTGGGCCTCTAGACCCATGTGTCCCACCCCCCTGGGAACCGCCCAGGGTACTCATGAATTATTAGGTTGGTGTATAATTATTGTAGCTTTTTTTCAATAAATTTTATTCAACAAAAAATTTAAACAAAACGCCAAGTAGATATTGAAGTAGATGGTGAATATGCTCCGTGATGGTGAATAATCATTTGATGATTTTGTTAAATATTATTATTGTCTTTGTTGAATAAAATTTATTAAAAAAAAAAGCCGCAATAATTACGCACCAAGCCACTAAAACGGCTCTGGTGTATTGTCATCTTATACATACATATATACATACATAGACAGACAATAGTATGTTTTGAGGGCGATTTAGCTGCTACTTCTAGGAGCTCTATCGTCTGTAAAGACCCTCTCTCGTTGGTTTGTGGAAGCAATATTTGCTGTTGTTATTGTAGCTACATATCAATGCCTAATTGCGTTCCAACCGTGACAATGCCTTTTTTTTCCTCTGAGGCCTAGTATATCCGGGTGTGCATTTTTTTACATGATGTGATTTTTTTACATTGTTTAAGACTGTGAGGTGGTTGGACTATGATTCGAGTGAAATTTGGCTGCTAATTTCAACGATTTGACGGAATGGATGAGGAAATCTTGGGAACTTACCAGGTCCATCAAAACTATTTCCATCACCGTGGTCTCCTGCAACAAATCTGATTACGATGTCGCCTCCATGCGGGACTTCTCGGAAAGTTAACTGGGTGACGCTTGACCAATGATTTAAGGCCTTTCTGATCGCGTTTCTGTAAAAAAAAAAAAACTTGATAGACGGTGGTGTATGTTAAAAGATTTCGATTTCATTCGATTAGGTACAAGATTAATTGTACTTATTTGAGGGAAAAAAGCAAAAAAAAAAAAGCTGTTGGTTGTTCAGAGAATTAATTCCATTAAAGTGCTTGGAGTGTCTTAAATCACAGGAAGACCAGAGTTCAAGTCTCGGCTGAAAGAAGGTTAAACACAAAGAATGACCCGTTGGGAATTGAATTCAGAGCATGAAGGATAAATCTAGTCACTGTAATAAGTGTTATAAAATATTTGGTACCAGTCAAATCAACCAATCTTGATGGGGTTGTAATATAGAAACAATAACAACAATAGCAATAACCACCACAACAATAACAACAGCAACACACACACATACAGTAAATAAGGTGTTGCTTACAGTTGTTGAAGACGGGTCAGTCTTGTTGTTCTGCTGAAATCCCTCACACTCCATGTCAAATCATTTTTCTTCCATTTTGTAACTGAAATGCACAACAAAATAAGTTTAAAGACGGTTGTATGTGTTTATATAAACTTGATAAGCAACAGCAGCAGTCCCCAATCAAATAACCACGTATATACACAAACATGACAGAGTAAAACCTCGTTTTATGTTTATTCTAACTTGTAAAGGTTTATATTTTGAATTAATTGAGATTTTTGTGTTTCAGGTTCTATATGTGACTGTTTAATCATGCCAGGTACAAAAGAAGCCTTGGAACTGTCGGAGTTTCAAAGGGGCCGAAAACCTTGGGATCCCACTTTCTACAGTTAATGGTGTGATTGTACAATTCACCAGGAAGGGGAAAGAGTCCACATCACCTTGCCCAGATCAGCTAGGGCCTTCTGACTGGACCTTCTCTTTGCTAGGAGAAGAATGGAGGATAATCCTCGTTGCAAGACCTCTGACATAGCAAGTTGAGGTCAGTTCCAGAACAGCTGACAGGTATCTCCACAAACTTGGTTACTATGGCAGAGCAGCAAGAAGGAAGCCACTTCTTCGATCAGCCAGCATCAAGCAGAGAAAAGTGAGATAGTGGAGAGGTCACTAGCATTTTGGGACACTGTCATATTCTCAGATGAGTCCAGATTCGCTGTATTTTCTGACAGTGGTCGAGTGTAGGTCTAGAGACTCTGTGATCAAGAATTTGATCACAGCCAACAATGAAACATGGCAGCTATTCTGTAATTGCCTGGGGAGCAATTTGGAGCAATGGTTGATCAAAGCTGGTGGAGTGTGAGGAAAACATAAACTCAGATAAATATGTGTCCGTATTGCAGAAAGGAGTCTTTCCAATCTTCTCCAGTGGTGAAATGATTAAAGAAGACTCTTTATTTATGGAAGATGGGGCTGTTTGTCACATGGCTAAAAGGACATGATTTGTTGGACGAGAATGGCATTAAAAAGCTTCCCTAGCCAAGCCAGTCACCAGATATGAACCCTATGGAACACCTCTGGGGCATAATGGACTGGACACTTCATAAAAAGAACAAGAAAACATCTTCAAAACCAGATCTTTTGAGATTACTTCATGAAACCTGGCATGAAATCCCTCAAGAGAATATTCGTCCTCTGACCAGTAACATGCCTAATAGGGTCCTTGCATTGAATAATGCAAAGGGAATGTCTACTAAATATTAAATCTTCACATTATAACAATTAATACATAATTTGAACGTATAATTTCAGATTTAAATAAATTTTAATCTTTATAAGGGTGTCTAGTTCTGTCATGTCTGTGTACATACACACATGCATACACACACACACACACACACACACACACACCACACACACACACACACATATATATACCAGAGTAAGCACATAAATGTGAAACAAGGTGGAAAATTAGTATTTGAATACCAGTGGTAGAGTAATATGCCTTATGAAAAAGCAGTAAAAATATCACAAAAATTGTTACTCAGAGTTTCACGTTCCCGTTCGTCGGACTGGGTGAAGAATAAAGACCCCCTTCAGTCATGAATGGCCATGAGATTACTCCTAGAAGTTACCCTCCGAGGCACAAATCCAGGCCAGGTTGTTTATGGAAGACCAGCAGTCGCCCATGCATATCAGCCTTTCCTCTCCACGCTACCGATGTTGTCCAAGGGAAAGGCAAAGGGACCGATACAGCTTGTCACCGAAGACGTCGTAACTCATTTCCACAGCTGAGTGAGCTGGAGCAACCTGAAATAAAGTGTCTTGCTCAAGAACACAACAGTCCGGGAATCGAACTCTCTACCTTATGACGTTGTAACAAATGAGTCATTCGCCTTCAAATTCAACTCCAGTAATCTACTGCTACTTTATCGAATTTGGACAGACGGAAAACAAAGTCATGTCTGGGTAGTATTTGATATGAAGACGTCGAAGAAAGCGGTTAGAACACCTCAAGGTATTTGGTTTCCGACTCTATCGTTTTCGTTATCCACTGCCCTTACTCCCAATGTCTCCTGGTCTGATGACTTTCCCCGGACCAATAAGTCATATTGGTCTTTTGATAGCTGAATGTCTCATCTGCGTATGTAACGACACAGAGGTCACTGTCATGCACCAGTATCTTATTTGATGTGGTTGCCCTTCCTAGTGCCAGCCATTTTTTTTAGTGTACTATGTGCTTTGTGGCACCAGCACTATGGATGATTACTTCGTAACTTACAAGGCTAAGGGTATAAAATAACTGTATTACTGGAGAACAAGAAAATGAACCGTAATTCTATGCAGAGGGATGAGAGGTAGTGAGAAGACAGGATGGGTGTGTGTGTAATGGGATGGGTTGTGAAGGAAGTCTAGGGCTATCTAACATTGTAAAGGACAAGTATGGACAGAAGGTGTGAGGAGGGAAAGGAGAGAAGTAGCAATACTGAGAGGAATCATGGTCATTGAAAGGAAGAGGTGTGGGTAGCAGTGGACTAGGTTGTTGAATAAGTCATATTGGTCTTTTGATAGCTGAATGTCTCATCTGCGTATGTAACGACATTAAGTGACAGTAGCAGTTCACTAACTGAGCTGACTGATCCTGGCCGTCGACAGTTTATTGACTGTTTATCCACTCAGCACCAAGTGACATTCACCATTGACTCCAGAAGTTCATTCAGCGAAATAGTTCACATCCACCATGCTGCATCCTATGATTTCTGTGTGACCCCGATTCAGGTTGTTACCGTGTGCTAGGCCTTGCCAAGAAGCCCTCCGTTTATTTCTATGTGCTAGGCCTTG
>NW_021836584.1:0-10000 GCF_006345805.1 Octopus sinensis | reverse complement strand
AGATTGAAGATATAAGATTGAAGATAAAAGATTGAAGATAAAAGATTGAAGATTAAAGATTGAAGATAAAAGATTGAAGATAGAAGATTGAAGATAAGAAGATTCATATTATTGTTCAAACATGTAGATGTAGACATTACCTAACTGCCTTCTCGAGGGTTTCGGGAGATACCGCTTGAGTTCGATCTGACCCGGATCTTTCCGGAAGATAACCGAACTGTTCAAAGAATTGCTGCAAAACAAAGATGATATACAATATATAGAAATATAAATATTAATGCACACACGCACAATCACACAGACACACACACACAGACACACACACGCACACACACACACACAAAACACACACAAACACACACACAACACACACAAACACGCACAAACACACACAAACACAAACACACACACACACACATACACACACACACAAACACAAACACACACACACAAATACACACACAGAAACACACACACACAAACACACACACAAACACAAACACACACAAATACACACACAGAAACACACACAAACACAAACCAACACACACACACACACACCACACAAAACACAAACACACACAAATACACACAGAAACACACACCACACACACAAACAACACACACACACACAACACAAACACACACAAACACACACAAATACACACACAGAAACACACACAAACACAAACACACACACACACACACACACACAAACACAAACACACACAAATACACACACAGAAACACACACACACACAAACACACACAACACACACAAACACAAACACACACAAATACACACACAGAAACACACACAAACACAAACACACCACACACACACACCACAACACAAACACACACACACACACACACAAACACACACACACACAAATACCACACAGAAACACACACACACACACACAACACACACACACACACACACAAACACACAACACACACACACAAACACACACACCACACAAAACACAAACACACAAACACACACAAACACAAAACACACACACACCACACACACACAAACACAAACACACACACACACACAAACACAAACACACACACACACAAATACACACACAGAAACACACACACACACACCAAACACACACACACACACACAAACACACAAACCAAACACACACACACACGCACACAAACACACACACACACACACAAACACACAAACACACAACACACACACACACAAATACACACACACACAAATACACACAAACACACACACACACACACAACACACACACACACAAATACACACACACACAAATACACACAAACACACATACACGCACACACACACACACACAAACACAAACACACACACAAACACACACAAACACGCACGCACACACACACACACACACACACACAATAATAGCTTCTTTCAGTTTCTGTCTACCAAATCTATTCAGAAGGTTTTATTGGGCCCGGGGCTATAGTGGAAGACAGTTGCCCCAGGTGCCACGCAGTGGGACTGAACACAGAACACTGTGACTGGGAAGCAAGATTCTTACCTCACAGTCACGCCACACGTACACATCTGTATGTATGTGCGTTTGTGTATGTCTCCCTTACAAACCAATTGTCAACAGGTGTTGGTTTGTTTATGTTCCAATAAGTTGGCGGTTTGATAAACGAAACCGATGGAATGAATACAAAACTTGTAAAAAAAAATTGTAGGGGACAATTTATCTTATAGTCGTGATTCATATCGAGCCCTTCTGGGTATTAGCGCGCGTCTACGATGAGTCTACGATTTAAAAAAAATTTACCATAATGTTTTTCCCTTTTAATGCATTTTTCGCTATTATATAAGGGAAGTAACTCTCTAAAAATGTCTACGATAAGTCAACGATTTAAAAAAAAATTTACCATAATTTTTTTCCATTTTTGATGCATTTTTTTGCTATTTTTTGGCTATAACTCTCTAAAAATGCTTATATAGTTATTTCCCTTACAAGCCCGAGCAACGCCGGGCGATACTGCTAGTTAAATATAAATGAAGAAGAGAAGAGAAAAAGACCCCATAAAACAAAACAAAAGAAACAAAAACAGACAAACAAGCAAAAAAAAAAACCCCTCCTTGAAGAGGATCAATGCAAAGGATCAATGAGAAATAAGTTTATATTTACCTGCGTTGATTTTTCACCCAAGGAAGTCGTCACCAAAAGCATAAACCCGATCAGCCGAGTAAGCCGAGTATTTCGTACCATCTTCGAGCGAGATTAGCACAATGTTGTTCGCGTGTATCTAACTCTGCGAATGCAAATATTCATCTATGCACACACATATATATATATATTTATATATATAAGTAAATAAATATATAGAGTGGGTGTGTACAAGACAAAAACAATAGACTGCACACTTATATTTTTTTTCTTTCTTTTTTCTAACAATCCCTATTAACAAATTCTCATTAAGTATGCTTATAAATTGATGACTATAGCACTTCAAAATTTGTGCTTGTCCTGTTGTCAAGTTTCGTCGGATATTGATGTGATTCACTGTCGAAACTGCCCCTCCCCTTATTTCTTGTATCGCTGGAAATATTTCCGTTCGACTACAACCGTCCCATTCAAACACTGGGAACGGTTTCTTGGTCAAGGGGGTTTTCATTAATAAGAGGCAAGAATCTTCAGTTGACTAATTATTCAAGATGCCCTCCATTTGATATAGGATAAATGAATGTGTATGTATGTATGTATGTATGTATGTATGTATGTATGTATGTATGTATGTATGTATGCATGCATGCATGTATGCATGTTTATATGTATGTATGTACATATACGCACACATATATGTACAAATATGCTTGTATATACATATACATATATATGACACACACACACACACACACACATATATATATATACGAAAGAAGGTTTGAAAATGCAATTTTAAAATATATTTTAAAATTGCATTTTCAAACCTTCTTTCGTATATAATTCCACTCGTGTGGTACCCTACAACCCCACTTTGTTATATATATATATATATATATATATATATGTATATGTCTGTATGTATATGTATATATACACACACACGCACGCATGCACACAAAACATAAATATATACACATACATACATGCATACAGACGGGAAAGATATACAGCAATATACGTATGGAAAATCCTGGAGGGGTTGGCAGCAAACTTTGGCATCCAGAGCTACACCAGCCCCTGAACTGGATGTCATTGCACTTTTCCAAAGGTCCCTGTTGTCCCGTCTAGAGTGAAGACTATGTAATGCAATAGCTTGGGATTCAAGGGCCCACAGCTATTTAACGCCTTGCCGAAACATCTGAAGGACCATCAGTGAGTAGATGTTTTCCAGAATCAAATTCACTCCCTGCTGTCAAAGGTCCCAGATGAACATATATATATATATATATATATTCATGGCCGGTTTCTTGAGAACGTTCCCGGTAACATGCAATGCATTACCCCCTGTTGCACAGTCGAGTTGTCTAAACTGGTAACCTCAGCAAGCCTGGTAATTGCATACATCCTGAATAATGGAAAGCTAGACCTGTCAAAGATTAGATGAATTCAGCGGAGTCAACAGTCACCTAATAATATATATGCTATGTCCTTTAAATATGCGATAAATGTTCAGTAGCATGTTTTCATTTCATTTTAACGATGTAGGGAAGAAATAAGTTGTCTCCGCAGCTTCGGAGTCGGGGGCAACAGGTCAGTGAAGGTGTTGGGGACAGGGGGAGATGGCAATATATGGGTTAGAAGCCTTGGTGCAGGGTGAACAGCTGGGATTATGTTTTATGTCCTCATTCACTAAGTTGGACGGTACTGAGAGGTACCATGCGAAAGGCCTCTCCGAAAAGATACAAAAGATATGCGGCCCATATGACATCAGGACAGTATTCAAGAGTAATACAACACTTCGCAAATATCTCCTTCGAGTAAAACCACAAACAGAAGAGAATATGACCAAGAACTGCGTGTACTCCATTCTATGCAGCTGTGGTAGGTTATACAAAGGCGAAACATGAGGCCCCCTCAAAACAAGGGTAGACGAACATCGCAAAGCTGTGACACGAGGAGATATTGATAAATCGGGTATAGCTGATCATGTATGGAAAAATGGAGACCACCTCCCCCTGTGGGATGAAGTTAAAATAATAGACAGAGAACATCCCTGGAAAATACGAAAACTAAAAGAAGCAGCACATATACTACGACACAACAACCTCCTAGGAAACTATTAGATTTATAAGCCCTAAAACTTTACTCCATAATTTCCATATGGCGTAGTGGTTAAGAGCGCGGGCTACTAACCCCAAGATTCCGAGTTCGATTCCAGGCAGTGACTTGAATAAAAATAATAATATCGAAAAATACCTTAGGAATGAGAACCCAGGTTCGAAATTTCCCCAAGACACCCGATGAAGGCTGGAGAGTATATCAGCCGAATCGCTGTGTTAACAACAAACAAACAAGAATAGGACAAATATCCATCAAATGTAAATACTGTAAATAATGTACATAATTCCTCATCTTTTACATATAGAACTGTATCAACAATAGTAGTAATGATTTTTGATTTAGATACAAAGATAGTATTTTGAGGGGAGGGGTTCAAACGATTACGTCAATCCCAGGGGTGGATTGACTTTATTTTATCGACTTCGGTGGGATGAAGGGGAAAGTTGACCTCTGTGGGATTCGAACTCAGAACCAAAAAATACCAGAAGGCCAATTGCTCAAGATCCTCTGCAAGTAATGATTGTTTCTAAATTTGGCACATGACTAGCAGCGGCAGTTAAGTAATTCCTGTGTGTGTGTGTGTGTGTGTGTGTGTGTGCTTGTTACTCTGTGTGAGTATGTGTGAGCGTGTGTGTGAGTGCATGTTTGTGTAGGGCCATACTTTTTCTGAACGAAATATTAATTGGCTTCCTTAAATAAAACTAAAAATAAACAACACACAGACACACACACACGCGCAAAACAGTCATTTGTCAAATGACGGGGAAGATCTGGGATTCGAGGAAATTGGTCATGTTTGTGTCAGAAAGGATTAGTCAATCGAGGAGTGTTCTGCCTGTGTGTCACGGTGATGCAACTGAATGTCCTTCATTCAATTATTTGATGCCCATGATTGAAAAACCACGTTAAAACTTACCTTGTCATCGGGTTTTTCCCAGCAAACAGACAGAAAGTCAAACAAAGAAACACACTAATAATATCATAAACACACACACTCACACTCACACACACACACACACACACACACACACACACACACTCACACACACACACACACACACACACACACACACAACACACACACACACATATATATATATATAAGTTCAGCAAAATTTAGATTCAGATGAATATGGTACTTAAGTTAAAGGCACCAGAATTTTGTATGGTGTTATCCATAAAAATCCGTGGGGTGATTATAATCAAAATAACCAACAGGAATGACTCCGGTCATTTGGTACGATCGTTTCGTACTACGTAGTACGAAACGATCGTACCAAATTACCGGAATCATTCTTATTGCTTATCTTGAGTATATATATATATATATATATACTTTATTTAAAGCAGCAGAAAATTCGATCTGCTGCTTTAAATAAAGCATATTACTCTACACTGGTATTTGAGTACTCTCTTTTCCACCTTGTTTCACACATTTATGTGTTTACTCCGGTATATATATATATATATATATATATATATATATATATATATATATATATATATTATATATATAAAAAGCAATTTCTTTTGCTAGCGAATCTAAGGCAGCAAGCTAGCAGAACCGTTAGTACGCGAAACAAAAGGCTTAGCGGCATTTAGTGCGTCGTCACGTTCTGAGTTCAAATGCCTCCAGGGTTGACTTTGTCTTTCCTCCCTTTCGAGGTTGATAAATGAGAACTGGGGTCGAAGCAATCGACTAACCTCCTGTCCCCGAAATTACTGGTCGGGAGCTAATATTTGAGGCCAATATTTTCTAACAAATCATATATATATATATATATATATATATATATATATAAAAAGCAATAAAGATTCAAGTTAATTTAAATGAATTTACTTGAATATGGTACCTAACTTAGATGCACAAAAAAAAACTATACTGTTTTAACAATACAGTAATGCGGGGTGATTATAAGCGGGAAAGAAGCAACAAGAATGGATAGGTTTTTAGTACAATCGTTTCATACAAGGACAAGCTTTATTAAAAGTTGTAAAAATTACAGCATATAAACGTGTCCCGTACTCATCAGCTAAAATACATGTGAGTTCTCTAGACATCCTAGTGGTTGAGGCTATACTCATGAAGTAATGAAGATAATTAAGTAACATAAACATAAACAGATTTCCAAAGTTCATTACAGTTCTTTAAAGATGATGTACAGTCTTATCACAGAATTTTAAAAAAGTTTTAATAGCATCACAGAGAAGGTGACCTAATCCATAGAGCACATATGAATTTCCAGAGATATGATGAGGGATTACATACTCACAGAAGACAAATTTATCCATTGTTAATCACAACGAGGTGGGTCTCAATTCCTGCTTATAGCATTACAGAGAGGGTGAATTAATCCTTTGTATAGATGCATAATCTCCAATGGTGTAGATGTAAATTTCCAGAGAAATGAAGAGGAATTTCATATTCACAGGCGATAAATTATCAGTGGTTGAACACAATGAGGTAGGTATCAATTCTTGTTATATGATTAGGTATTTGCCACATTAATCACATTACTGCTATTTACAAGAGGCTGTAGCTATTTAACTTTTAAAGGCTGAAGGGCTTTCTAGAGAGGCAAAGAATAGAAAAGGGACGGGAATAGAAGAAAAGAGAGAAAATAAAGGAGGAGGGAGCAAAAAGGGGGGAAAGGGGACTAAAAGAGAAGAGAAAAGGAAAAAGAGAATAAGAAGAAGAAAAAGAAAAAGAAAAAAGAGAAAAGAGAAAGAAATAGGGAAAGAAGGGAAAAAAAGAAAAAGAAAAAAGAGGGTTCTAGTTATACAGAAGAATTAGTAGACGGCAAGTCTGTTTTAATTTACAGGCATCTAGGAACTAGAGGAGAATATTATTCTTTGACCAGTAAAAACAGCTAATTTATTGCTGTTGAAATCAGCTATGAATTTAAAGAGAATCTAAAGAGATAACACAGTCAGGGGTTTAGGGGTCAGATGCTAAAATCAAAAGAAAATACATTAGGAAAATCTAAGTATAATCTTATCAAAAAGTCATTAAAATTTACTTATTTAATTATTCATTTTATTGTCTTAAGGAGTTGCCGTTTTATTCATACATTGACGGACTACAGGTCAAATCTTAGAAGATCATTTACAAGGTGTAAGGGGATTGTCTATCATAATGAAGATAATCATATTATCACCGAGGGGGTAGCCTTATTTATTTAATTTTGAAATAGAATTATTGGGCTATAGTAACTCATTTTATTTTATTAGAGTTATGCTACTTAAATTAGATTAAGTTAGGAATTAAAATTAAAAATTACAATTAAGATTTAAAATTAAGAATTTAAAAATTATGAGTTTGAAATTAAATAAAGCCTCAATTAAGCAGCGTATAAGTACTATTCATTTCCCTGTTCTCAAAAAACTGAATCAGATATAAGGAAAAAGATAACTGTAGTGTGAGAACTCTTAGTTATCTACTTAAAGCAGTGCTATACTAGTAGAAATCAAGTTATATCTATCTATCTAGTTACGAATATTCTAATCATTTAAAATATTTTAAAGTCTTCAATTTAGCGTGGACACAAACTTGACCTAGTTCGATATGGTTATTCAATAAGTTTCTATGTTTTCTATGCTTTAGAATTTTATACGTCTCCATGGAGCATAGTTGGCAACCAACCCTATTATTTTTATACGGAATTGCTCTCCTAACTATTTCCCAATTAAGGTTATAATTTTTATTATTATTTTTGAGTTCCCAGATTTTGTTTGAAAGTGTGGTGGTACCAGCTTTATGACGTAATTTAAAAGACGAGATGTGATTTCTAACTCTGGCTAGAAAATTAATAGTACATCCAAAGTAAAGATATTTGTTATTCTCCGTGGATATGGTACATTTATAGATTACATTATTTTCCCCACATAGACCAGGTGCCGGGCATTTTGATTTTATTCTACACTTACACACAGGAGGAACAACTTCAGGCTTTGGATTATTCTTGGGTAGATGTCTTAGGTTCCTATTATTTTGATTATCATTTCTATAGTTGGTACTGATATCTAAAGTATTGCTATTATTTATTGATCCTTCAGCTTCATCATTTAGGTCTAAAGTCCTACCATGATTTCTTATATTATGGTAATGTTACTATTATTGTTAGTCTTTTTATATCCGACTGCATATTGTTGTTATAAATATCACTGATATTTTCATTCTCCTTATTTTCTCCATTAGCCTTATATCTATTATTTCTATTATTAACATTATTACTCTTATTAATATCGGCCATTGTTATTATTACTATTAATGTTAATGTTTTAGTCATTCTGTGGTTACTAATTTCACCTATGTTTTGATAGTTACTATTGCTGTTTTTATTGTTGGTAGTATTATTATAATTGCTATTGGTATTCATGCTGATATTATTATTTTTATTTCTATCTTTCCTGGCTAGTTTAATGTTTTTATTATAATCTTAGATATTAAAGTGGACATATTTGGGAGGGTTGAATAGAAATCCTAACTGTTTTCCTAGATATAATTCTATGATATCTATGAGAGATAGGGAAATTTTTTTCCAGAATTACTTTGAATTTGTTCTGTATATCCGATTGTATCGCACAGTTGAAAGGGATATTCAGCCATAATATATCTTTTTTATTAAATTTAGGGTTCGTAGAATTACTACTATTCATCTCACCAGAGTTATTGTATTTATTACCATTATTTTTATTTTTATTTGTGTGCATCTTAGGTTTATCTACTTCAATGTTATCCGAGTTACCTATGTTCTGGTCAATGCTTCTATTTGAATTGTAGGGCCTGTACGCTAGATTAGCGTTTACCATTAATTTAATTCTACTTTTATTTCGGGCTTGGTCTGTATTGCTGCTTACGTGATTACTGATAACTTCATTATTAGGAATACGTGAGTTCCCCTTATCAACGAATGTAATCTTTTGGTTGTATCCAGCCTTAGTTAACGCCTCATTATAATGCTCAGAATGGGAGTTAAATATATCCTTATTGGATGATATTTTGAAATTCTTAATGAAATATTTCTTACTAAAGATTCTATTATATTTGGGGATGATTTGATATAATTTTATTTACGTAATTCGTGATTTCGCCTTCCTTTCCCAAATATGTCCACTTTAATAGCTAAGATTAATAATAAAAACATTAACTAGCCAGGAAAGATAGAAATAAAATAATAATATCAGCATGAATACCAATAGCAATTATAATAATACTACCAACATAAAACAGCAATAGTAACTATCAAAACATAGGTGAAATTAGTAACCACAGAATGACTAATAACATTAACATTAATAGTAATAATAACAATGCCGATATTAATAGAAGTAATAAGTTATAATAGAAATAATAGATATAAGGCTAATGGAGAAAATAAGAGAATGAAAATATCAGTGATATTTATAACAACAATATGCAGTCGGATAAAAAGACTAACAATAATAGTAACATTACCAATAATATAAGAAATCATGGTAGGACTTTAGACCTAATGATGAAGCTGAAGGATCAATAAATAATAGCAATACTTTAGATATCAGTACCAACTATAGAATGATAATCAAAATAATAGGAATCTAAGACATCTACCCAAGAATAATCCAAAGCCTGAAGTTGTTCCTCCTGTGTGTAAGTGTAGAATAAAATCAAAATGCCCGGCACCTGGTCTATGTGGGGAAAATAATGTAATCTATAAATGTACCATATCCACGGAGAATAACAAATA
>NW_021836583.1:12500-23356 GCF_006345805.1 Octopus sinensis | reverse complement strand
GGATTGTGATCTGGAGAATTAGGAGGCCAAATGTTAGGGGTTATGTGATCATGAAAATGTTCAGCCATCCATTCCTGTGTTACTAGAGCCATGCGTGATGGCTTCTGGTCGAAGTGCTTTACCATTTAAGCTAAACTACTTCACTGATAAATTCTTCTGCAATTTAGAATTTATAAGTTCATCTAGAAACGCTAGACAGAATAGAAATTACGTCATATGTAAACAAACGTAAGTTTATTTTAGAAGCTTCGAGCGGAAATTGACGGGATATGAGTTCGAGTCTCATGACTAGTTGATGACAGATTTTTCTGCTCTGCAAGGATTTTATCCTATACTAGCAGTATCGCCCGGCGTTGCTCGGGTTTGTTTCGACCCTTTAGAACGGGAATTTTTGAAAAGTAAAAATTTTACATTAGGTAGCTTGTTATTCTCTTTAAGTGAACATTTTTCTGGCTGAAATACACCGAAAAATGGCGACACAGCAGTAAAAATATCGTAAAAAATAGGGATTTTCATAGAAAAAAAAGGACCTTTCTGATGTAAATAATTTTTGGTGTTAACATGGTCCGATTTGAATTTTTTCTTCTACGGAAGGAAGAGCAAGCCTTTTTCTATCATACTCTCAATTTTGGTCAACTTGTGCCGTAGGGTCTTGGAGGAGATAGTGTTAGTTGAAGGCTTCCAAACCTGCCACACACAGACAGCTTCAGCTTTATATATATAGATATACTGTTCTATCAGTAGTTTCGCGTTGAAAAATATATCTTCCTACATGTACTACAATACATTTCCGTGCTTCAAAAACAAAGTTATGTTTGTTTACATATGACGTAATTTCTATTTCGGAGGCGCAATGGCCCAGTGGTTAGGGCAGCGGACACGCGGTCGTAGGATCGCGGTTTCGATTCCCAGACCGGGCGTTGTGAGTGTTTATTGAGCGAAAACACCTAAAAGCTCCACGAGGCTCTGGCAGGGGATGGCGGTGATCCCTGCTGTACTCTTTCACCACAACTTTTTCTCACTCTTACTTCCTGTTTCTGTTGTACCCGTATTTCAAAGGGCCGGCCTTGTCACTCTCTGTGTCACGCTGAATATTCCCGAGAACTACGTTAAGGGTACACGCGTCTGTGGAGTGCTCAGCCACTTACACGTTAATTTCACGAGCAGGCTGTTCCGTTGATTCGGATCAACCGGAACCCTCGTCGTCGTAACCGACGGAGTGATTGCATTCCAATCTCTATTTCATCTAGCGTTTCTAGTTGAGTTTATAAACTCAATATTTGCAGAAGAATTTGTCAGGGGAAAAGTTTAGCTTAAATGGTAAAGCACTTAGACCGGAAATTAAAAGGCTGTGAGTTCGGGACTCATGGTTGGTTGCTGACATATTTTTCTGCTCTATAAAGATTTTATCCTATGTATGGTGTTCTATCATTACTTAGGCGTTGAAAAAATAATCTTTCTACTATATATATAATATATATATATGTATATATATAATATATATTATATATATATATATAATATATTATATATATAATATATATATATATAATATAATGTAAATGTATATATATATTATATAAATATAATATAATATATATATATATATTATATTAAATTAGAGATTAAACCTCGCCAAGTTAAATATTTAAACCACCTGATGAATGACTGTAACTCGAAAATTTAAAGAAATTAACAGCCATGAAACGATCGTAGTGTTATATTAATTATATTTTTTAAAATAATTTTGTTATATATTTAAATGATATAAATTAAATAATCTTATGTATTGGCTTACGTTTTTCATTGTATGATTTGCCTAATAGTGGTTTTATCTCTAATTTAATATAATATAATATTTTACTATAAAATTCGATTCAATCCTAAATCTGATTTTTCCCTGTAAGTTTGGATTTATTCCGGAATATTTATTATATATATATATATAATGTATTGATACGTGACAGAAAATTCAACAAAAAAGTACTCCATCTGGTGAGAGATGAATACTATTTACTCAAAGGGCACAATACATGTCTTAAAGTGCTACTAATAGTTTCATATGTTGAGAGAACTCAACCATATTCTTCAGACGCAAACCACATATGATAACGAATTTTTAAAAAATTGAATAAATAAAAGCAGCGTGAGGAAACTGATAAGGCAGCATATAGAAAACGCAGACAGTAAACAACGGAAAACGAAAAACTGAAAATGAAACTAAAGTGTTAAAACTTAAAAAGTGCTATCCACAAGGTTCCGGGTTCAGTTTCACTGCGTGGCATCTTGGGCATGTGTCTTCTACTGTAGACTCGGGCCTGCCAAAGTTTTGTGAGTGGATTTGTTAGACGGAAACTGAAATAAGCCCGTCGTGTGTGTATATATATATATATATATATATATAGCTACACACATAGGTGTTTTGTTCATCATCCTTAAACAACCCTTATTCAGAAAAAAAGAGACCGATAGAATAAGTACCAGGCTTACAAAGAATAAGTCCCGGGGTCGATTTGCTCGGCTAAAGGCGGTGCTCCAGCATGGCCGCAGTCAAATGACTGAAACAAGTAAAAGAGTAAAAGAGTAAATATCATTATTATTATTATTATTATTATTATTATTATTATTATTATTATTATTATTATTATCATTTGTTATTACTGTCATTATTATTATTTTATTATTATTATTATTATTATTATTATTATTATTATTATTATTATTATTATTATTATTATTATTCAGTAGTTTTATTTTTATAGCGTGCTTTCACTTCAGTACCGAGCGCAGCTCTCTGTGCCTTGGGTACGTGCTGTGATTTGCTGTGATGCTCTGATAGTTATTGTATGGAAAGTGTTCTGCGTAGGATGTGTGCAGTGCCTAGTAGTGCAATTTTATGTATGTTATATGTGTTTGTAAGTCCTGGTGTTTATTATTATTATTATTATTATTATTATTATTATTATTATTATTATTATATTATTATTATTATCATCATTATTATTATTATTATCATCATTTGTTATTACTGTCATTATATTATTATTATTATTATTATTATTATTATTATTATTATTACTATTATTATTATTAGTAGTAGTAGTAGTAGCAGTAGTAGTAGTATTGTCTTTTTCCGCCCTTCAACATTTGTTTGACTGAAATTTAAGGCCAAAGTTTACAATTAAAATCTAAGAGTTTTCGATTGGAGCAATAAACTATAAAACGTTATCTATATTCAACTATATTTACAGTAAAAGATGTTAAAAATAACACAGCAGGGAAGCCTCGCAAATTCAGCCATAAAAACGTCCAATGTGACGTGTAAAAATGTAGTAAAATTGTAGAAAGAAATATCTGCAACGCTTTAACAAATTAAATTTTCTTTATGAAATTATTTAATTAAAAATTATTGTTTTCATCGTTGTGGTGGTTGGTGGTGTTATTGTTAATTTGCTGTGAAGGATGGACTTTATTGTTAGCTGATTCTATGTTGATGGTTATTTATACATACTTACATCTGGCCTGGATCTCCGTCGGTTATATGCGACTAGTGTTCCAGTTCATTCGATCAACGGAACAGTGTGCTCCTGAAATTAACGTAGATAATTAAGTGGCTTAGTATTGTTTGTGTGGGATATTCAACGTGACGCACCGATTGTAACTAGGCTGATCCAATGAACTACAACTACAACAGAAAAATATTTGAAACTAGCAGTATTGCCCGGCGTTGCTTGGGTTTGTAAGGGAAATAACTATATAAGCATTTTTAGAGAGTTATAGCCAAAAAATAGCAAAAAAATGCATTAAAAATGGAAGAAAAATTATGGTAATTTTTTTTTTATCGTTGACTCGTAGATTTTTGACATTTTAGAGAGTTACTTCCCTTATATAAACCGAGCAAAAAATGCATTAAAAAAACGAAAAAAATGATGGTAATTTTTTTTTAATCGTAGACTCATCGTAGACGCGCGTAAACCCAGAAGGGCTCGATATGAGTCACGACTATAAGATACCGGCTTTTGGTTAAACTGCACCGCAAAATGTGGGAGTAGTTAGGAATCTAAATCGGAGGAGACAGACTCTCACACAACTTCAGTTTTATATATAAAGATTACTATCTAGTAAACAAACGTGGTTTGGCAATGGCACATTTGACTCTGCTCCGCTAGGCAAACAGCTGTATACTATACATGCTATTGTTTCAGGGAGCAAAACCTTGCCATTGGTGTATTGCATTGCAAATAACAAAAAGAGAAAACATATGACGAATTTTTTTACATTTTTGAAAAGCAGAGGTGTTCAGGATCCGGATTCGATAACGACTTCGAACGAGCAACAATAAATAGCATCAAGAAGAACTTTCCTAATACATCAATATTGGGTGGTTTCTTTCATTTTAGGCAATGTTTATGGTGCAATATCCAGCCTTGTGGACTGCAACACAGGTATGTTGAAACTGGTAACGCCCTTTTCATCAAGCAGCTGCAAGCACTTGTGTTTGTCCGTTTGTCCCACCTGCAGACGTGCTTGAATTATTTTACGAATTGGTGAATTCCTTAGATGCCAAATCTAATGAGTTAAGTTGTTTTCTTGTTTACTTTGAAAGTATGCGGTTAGGAATAGCCCGGAGAGGGTGTCGAAGGAAATCAATTTTTGATGTTGATTCGTGATAATTTGCCAAGAAAAAACAATTCTCTCGAAGACTGGCTTCATGCTTTTAAAAAAGATTTTACATAACTCATCCCACAATGGCTAGACTACTAAACATTATTAGAAAGTAGCAGGGATCCAATGGAATTCTGATTGAGTAAGCTACTATAAGGATTGGCATATCACGGCCTAACAGAAAATACGATACCATTAGCAATCGGATAAAAACCAAGGTGCAGGAGTGGCTGTGTGGTAAGTAGCTTGCTAACCAACCACATGGTTCCGGGTTCAGTCCCGCTGCGTGGCACCTTGGGCAAGTGTCTTCTGCTATAGCCCCGGGCCGACCAATGCCTTGTGAGTGGATTTGGTAGACGGAAACTGAAAGAAGCCTGTCGTATATATATATATATATATATGTATGTGTGTGTGTGTTTGTCCCACTAGCATTGCTTGACAACCGATGCTGGTGTGTTTACGTCCCCGTCACTTAGCGGTTCGGCAAAAAGAGACCGATAGAATAAGTACTGGGCTTACAAAGAATAAGTCCCGGGGTTGATTTGCTCGACTAACGGCGGTGCTCCAGCATGGCCGCAGTCAAATGACTGAAACAAGTAAAAGAGTAAAAGAGTAAGAGTATTTGTGGTTCTTGGAATAAAAAAGAAAGACTGGCGTTTCCACGATTTTTGGCTCACAATTTTTGAATACTCTTACTCATTTTTGTCTTGTACATTTTAATAAGTCAATTGTAATAATTTTAAAATAAATCTGATCACATTATTTTTGTACGTTTACATTGTAAATCCAGCAAAGAAACCTATTTAAAAAGTGGTTTTATGTGTCTCTTTTTACTACAATTTAGTCCGTCAAATTGTCATATCTATATATATAAAACTGTAGTTGTGTGAGTGTCTGTCCCCTTCGATTTAGATTCCTAACTACTCCCACATTTTGCGGTGCAGTTTAACCAAATTCGGGTATCTTATAGTCGTGATTCATATCGAGCCCGTCTGGGTATTAGCGCGCGTCTACGATGAGTCTACGATTTAAAAAATAATTTAACATAATTTTTTATTCCATTTTAATGCATAATTTTTCGTGTGTCGATGGCGGCGGAGTTGGCGTCCACGCTCACATCTGCACCTGTTTGCTTCTCCCCCTTCTTCCCTCCCTCGCGAAGCTGTGGGGAAGGGAGTGTAAGGAAATCAACGTCGTAAAGCGTTGTCAAGGAGACCAGCGTTCTTTTAGAACAAGGACTTCATGGCTTGAAGACACCAAAACAGAAATGGCTAAGAAAGCCCGAATTGGCATCTATAAGGGAAGTAACTCTCTTGTTCTGCTTATATAGTTATTTCCCTTACAAACCCGAGCAACGCCGGGTGATACTGCTAGTTCTAGGAATAAAATGATTATCAAACAATTTAACTTTGGTATGTCTTTTCGGCCTCTTGTCCGTTCTGTTTAATGTCCGTTCGGCATTGTTTAAGTTCGGCACTGTATCTGTTTGGCTTCTTGTCCTTCGGCAAAGGTGCATTCTGTCCGTGTACAATTTCCGTTCTGAGTTCAAATTCCACCGATGTCAACTTCGCCTTTTATCATTTCGGGGTCGATGAATTAAGTACTAGCGAAACACTGGAGTCTTTAATCGGCTATCCGCCTCCCTGCAAATTTCAGGCCTTACACCTATAGTAGGAAGGATTATTATTATAACAGGCTACGAGCTGGCAGAATCGTTAGCACACCGGACAAAATGCTTGGTGGCATTTCGTTCGTCTTTATGCTCAGAGTTCAAATTCCGCTGGGGTCGACTCTGCACTTCATCCTTTCGTAGTCGATGAAAAAAGCACCAACAGAGCACTGGGTGAGGGTCTTGATATAATTTATTAGTCCTGAAGAATGACGTTGCGTTCCTTAATAGCGTTCCTTAATAGCGTTCGGGGATTTGAGACACGGCGATAGAAGAGAAAGGACGTATATTTTGAATCCTGTGATCAGCCTATTCTCCTGTCCCAGACGCTTAGGATTTAACCTGGTCTACTGCTGCTGAATTGTTGTAAAGCTTACAAACGTTTGAATTCAGCCTTGCTGCGTTGAACTAGGTGGATATCAGCATACCATCGTGTTTCATTGTTGAACCAAGAAAATAAAGAATTATATATATTTTTAAACTTGCTTTTCGTTCCTGACTGGTAGTTTCTAGAAACAAAAGGAAAGGAAATTGTGTTGCACCCAAGTTGCACCCCAAAAGTGTAAAGAAGCAACCAGTTCCCCTTTACAGTCCCGTCCCACAAAATATCAGCTCTTGTACCGAGAGCAGATAGGGTTAATGTGTGAAGTAGTAACAGTAGTAGTGGTCGTGGTATCTCTGAAACCATTCAAATTCCTTCTTGTTTGTCTTGGTCTCAGACTCACTTCATCCTGCATCGATGTCCACTTGCCAATCGCTTTATTTATGTAGTGAGAATATTTTTTTCTGTGATTCTTTTTTCTTTCTTTCTTTCTTTGTCCGTCTTCCATTTGGCGCTTTTTTTTTGCTGCCAACCGTGTCAACCACCCCACCTTCAATAAAAACTTACCCATGTCTGACTGCCCCAAAACTCACCAAAATCGTTTATATTTACCGGCTAATGTCTTCTCTTACTTTTATTTCAATCATACACACAATGTGTGTTTGTATACAACCCTATACTTATGCATATATACACCTACATAGAAACATACACATACATGTATATATATATATATATATATATATATACTATATATATATACATATACACATATACAGCTACAAAGACACATACATACACACTTGTATATATATATAGTCTTTGACTATTTTTTCTTTCTCACTTGACCGCTGGTAGCGGAAAATTCTTTCTAGAATTTTTTGCTACCCTTATATTTATTAATATATATATATATATATATATACATACACACACTTGTATATATATATATATTTATATATACACACACACGTATATATTTATACATACACACACAATTCATATTATATATAGAGAGAGATAGAGGGGAGAGCGAGGAATACAGATAGAAAAAGAAAGAGAAAGACAAAGAGAGTGAGAGAGAGACGCATATATACACACTTGTATATATATATATATATATATATATATATATATATATATATATATACATACACACACTTGTATATATATATATGTATATATACACACACACGTATATATTCATACATACACACACAATTCATATCATATATATATATATATAGAGAGAGAGCGGGGAGAGGGAGAAAGACAGAGAGAAAAAGAAAGAGAAAGACAAAGAGAGTGAGAGAGAGACGCATATATACACACATATTTGTACGCAGACATACAAATGCAGACACGCATGCGGCATGGAAATGTTCTTCGCCGCCATCTTGCCCGGTTTTTGTCGAAGCAAATTCCATATTATATGCGGCTATTGTGCAAATGTATCAACATAGAACCAACTTCGAAATCATAAGAGGATTTAGGGAACAACTATTGGCAGCAAAGAGATCGATAAACGATTTAATAAATAAAATCGATACGTTCTCAATGTTCTCTCGTTGTGTGTCCACTTGTCTTGACTTTCCTTTCTTTTTCTTTCGATATAATTGATAAATATATACACACACATACAAACATTTATACATATATATATATAATATATATATATATATTATATATTATATATATATATACACACTCATACTAACATTTATATATATGTACACATACATATATACATACGCATACAAGCATTTATATATATATATATATATATATACATTCATACATGTATTTACGCACACAAACGTTTATATATATATGTTTATATATATATTATATATATATATATATATATATATATATATTATATATATATACACATACAAACAATTATATATATATATATATGTATACATATACATATGTATATATAAACACACATACAAGCATTCATGTGCATATATACACACATACACACACGAACATTTATACATGCAGGATGTTCGGGCTAAATTTGGCTATGTTTTATATCCTCTGTTTTCTCAGGAACAGCTTAATTTATTGGTAAATAGTCAACGGCGTTGGAGAGCAGCAATGTTAAAATTGTAATTGAGAAAACATTAGTTGACATAGAAGACTGGAAGCCATCTGAATATTGGCAAAGAGCTGCTTGTATCATGACGATTTTTACAGGGTATCAGAATGCTTCATCAGAAGAGCTGCTCAATGTTCTGTGAATACTACCTATTTCTTTACTACCCACAAGGGGCTAAACACAGAGAGGGGACAAACAAGGACAGACAAACGGATTAAGTCGATTACATCGACCGCAGTGCGTAACTGGTACTTACTTTATCGACCCCGAAAGGATGAAAGGCAAAGTTGACCTCGGCGGAATTTGAACTCAGAACGTAACGGCAGACGAATTACTTATTTCTTTACTACCCACAAGGGGCTAAACACAGAGAGGACAAACAAGAACAGACAAACGGATTAAGTCGATTATATCGACCGCAGTGCGTAACTGGTACTTAATTTATCGACCCCGAAAGGATGAAAGGCAAAGTCGACCTCGGCGGAATTTGAACTCAGAACGTAACGGCAGACGAAATACCTATTTCTTTACTACCCACAAGGGGCTAAACACAGAGAGGACAAACAAGGACAGACAAAGGGATTAAGTCGAATACATCGACTCCAGTGCATAACTGGTACTTAATTTATCGACCCTGAAAGAATGAAAAGCAAAGTGGACCTCGGCGGAATTTGAACTCAGAACGTAGCGGCAGACGAAATATGGCTACGCATTTCGCCCGGCGTGCTAACCTTTTGCCAGCTCGCCGCCTTGAATGCTACCGCAAAGCTGTAAGGTGTGGCATGGACGGCTGCAATGGAGACTGCGAAACCAAGCTCCCACAAACTGTCAGGGTCATAGCATGTGTTTTCAGCAAGGGAAGCGTCATGCCATCTTCAACCAAGGTGGCCTTACCCTCAACACGGCTATATGAAGTGCGAGAGACTGTGGTCAGACCCTGGCTGAAGAGGATTGCTACTGGAAGGCCCTATGTATGACTGCAGAATTCGGCTCCTTGCCATACCACCGGAAAGGGTCAGACGTGTTTGTCAGAGAATTACTACGACTTCACCAGACCCATTTTCTGGCCTTCTAATCCCCTGACTGTAATCCAATGGGTTATTATGTGTGTGGTGTGGTTGAGAGAGACACCAACCGGTCTGCCTGAAACACCAAGGCCGAACTAGAGACCAAGATCAAGGAAGTGGTCGAAAATCTTCTCAGGGACGCAGTGTCAAACGCATGCATTAGGCTCCAGATTCGCCTCGAGGCCATTGTGGAGGCTAAGGGCGGATAATTTGAGTAAAATGTTATCCTCCATCCCTAATTTAGTTGGTTTATATTTTATGATTCTATAAATACTTTTATCTTTGGATGTGATATTGTGTTTTTTTTTAGGCAAACTGGGAAATTTAGCCCGAACACCCTGTACTTACATAATTGTGGAGGCGCAATGGCCCAGTGGTTGGGGCAGCGGACTTGCGGTCATAGGATCGCGGTTTCGATTCCCAGACCGGGCGTTGTGAGTGTTTATTGAGCGAAAACACCTAAAAGCTCCACGAGGCTCCGGCAGGGGATGGTGGTGATCCCTGCTGTACTCTTTCACCACAACTTTCTCTCACTCTTACTTCCTGTTTCTGTTGTACCTGTATTTCAAGGGTCCGGCCTTGTCACTCTCTGTGTCACGCTGAATATCCCCGAGAACTATGTTAAGGGTACACGTGTCTGAGGAGTGCTCAGCCACTTACACGTTAATTTCACGAGCAGGCTGTTCCGTTGATTCGGATCAACCGGAACCCTCGTCGTCGTAACCGACGGAGTGCTTCCATCCACTTACATCATTATAAATATAGATTTATATACGTACGCTTGTTCACAATTATGTAGACAGACACATACAATATATAAATAAATGCAGAATCAAGTGGGGTGTAGTTGAGTGGCTAAAAAGTTTGCTTCACAGTGTGAGACCCCAAGTTCGATACCGAGAGATGTCATCATGTACCTTTAAGACAGTTTTGGATCGAGTCATGACATCACAGTGAATTTAGGTAGCCGGAAACTGTAAGGAAGCGTTTCGGATGGCTTACACCTGTAATTCATGCGGCACTTTG
>NW_021836583.1:0-7500 GCF_006345805.1 Octopus sinensis | reverse complement strand
CCCTGGCGAGGAATCGAACGCCGGTCTCCCGCGTGTCAGGCGGGGATACTGGAATTATAACAGAAGACATTTGCCTAATGTGCCGTGCTGTGGGATTGAACCTGAAATCGTATGACTGCAAAAGAAGCTTCTTAATTACACAGGATTACTTAAAAATAGAAAAAAAAAACTAACAGCAGGAGTGGCTGTGTGGTAAGTAGCTTGCTAACCAACCACATGGTTCCGGGTTCAGTCCCACTGCGTGGCATCTTGGGCAAGTGTCTTCTGCTATAGCCCCGGGCTGACCAAAGCCTTGTGAGTGGATTTGGTAGACGGAAACTGAAAGAAGCCTGTCGTTTATATGTATATATATATAAGTTTGTGTGTCTGTGTTTGTCCTCCTAGCATTGCTTGACAACCGATGCTGGTGTGTTTACGTCCACGTCACTTAGCGGTTCGGCAAAAGAGACCGATAGAATAAGTACTGGGCTTACAAAGAATAAGTCCCGTGGTCGAGTTGCTCGACTAAAAGGCGGTGCTCCAGCATGGCCGCAGTCAAATGACTGAAACAAGTAAAAGAGTAAAAGAGTAAAAGAGAGTGTAACTCGAACTCCTTATCTCTCGTTTACTGGACAACCACATAACTAATTGCCTCCTGTGTTGTTCTTTGATCCTCATTATCTCCAGAGAGTTGGAACGGAAGATGAAAGATAATTGGAAGAAAACAAAACAAGAGAAAAGTCAGAAAGGTCACGTGAACAGATACAATGTAAATGATTGGTCATTAGATGTGTTGATATATATAGAGACGGCTTGTGTCCGTTCTCTCTCGCTTGCTCTCTTTATCTCTTTCTTTATCTCTCTCTCTTTCTCTCTCACACACACGAGAGAGAGAGAGAGAAAGAGAGAGAGAGAGGAGAGAGAGAGGGAGGAGAGAATAAAGGTGAGAGTGAAACAGACACATAAAGATTTATAGACCAGATATCAATATATTTATATATGCGCGCATATATACACTTACATGTGTATATATATAAACATGATATATATATATATAATATATATATATACATATATATATGTATATATATATATATATATATATATATATATATATATATATATATATATATATACATATATATATTGTATATATATATATATATATAATATATATATATATATATATATATATATATATATATATATATATATATATATATATATATATATATTATATATATATATATATAATATTACATATATATATATATATGTATGTATATGTATATATATATCTATGTATATATAATATGTGTGTGTATGTATGCATGTGTGTGTGTATATATATACATATAGTGAGAAAGAGAGAGAGAGAGGCACACACACACACACACATACACACGCATACACAGATTGCCAGTATGAGAGGGAGCTAGGTGGGTGCTATAGCAAAGATAGTTATATTCTACGCCTGAATGGACGCCTAATGAGAGAATTGATGGCTTGTGTAGACGCAGCAGCAGTAGCCGCAGTAGTAGCAGTGATGCCAGGTATTATCTAGAGTGTTGTACAGCCAGTTAGTATTGATAATAGTCAGTACCAGCCACAGATCTAAATAATAGGTGCATTCTTTCACTAAACGCGATGCCATGGTATCTCTAAGACAGAGAATGGTGGAATGTTCCTCAAAGAATTAAGCATCTTACCATAAAAGCTTCAGAACCGTCTCCTATCTAAAGCCTTGTTGTAATTATTGTTGTTGCTCTTTTGATTCTTGTTGTAAAATGTTCTTTCATTATTTAATGTTCTTTAGCAGATATATTCAGAAACGTGGCTGTGTGGGTAAGAAGCTTGCTTGCCCAACCATAGGGTCTTGGAATCGGTCTCACTACGCGGCATTCTGGGTGGCATGTGTCTTCTGCTATAGCCCCTCTCATCCAACCTCTTTTCAGTATCCTTCGTACACTACCATAGGCGCAGGAGTGGCTGTGTGGTAAGTAGCTTGCTTACCAACCACATGATTCCGGGTTCAGTCCCACTGCGTGGCACCTTGGGCAAGTGTCTTCTACTATAGCCTCGGGCCGACCAATGCCTTGTGAGTGGATTTGGTAGACGGAAACTGAAAGAAGCCCGTCGTATATATGTATACATATATGCGTGTGTGTGTTTGTGTGTCTGTGTGTCTGTGTTTGTCTCCCTAGCATTGCTTGACAAACGATGCTGGTGTGTTTATGTCCCCGTTACTTAGCGGTTCGGCAAAAGAGACCAATAGAATAAGTACTGGGCTTACAAAGAATAAGTCCCGGGGTCGAGTTGCTCGATTAAAGGCGGTGCTCCAGCATGGCCGCAGTCAAATGACTGAAACAAGTAAAAGAGTAAAAAAGAGAGTACCACAGCCAGAAAACCGTGTGGTGGCTATTGCTAAAATGTAACTACAATAGCCATGCCTTTTTGTTGACCAACATTGTTAAGAAATAATGATCAGGGATATTTTTTCAGGTCCTCCATGAATATCAAGGTTGCAAAAAGCAGCCTTTTCATTTCCGAACCCTGTTAAGAACAGCAAGAATAAACTGCACTGTTGCCTGCCATCGGTTTGGCCCCGTTGTCATTAGCATATATTGTTAATGTGAAGGCGCATAGCTCAGTGGTTAGAGCTTCGAGCTTACGATCGTGAGGTTGTGAGCTCGAATCCCGGACCGGGCTGCGTGTTGTGCTCTCGAGCAAGGCACTTTATTTCACGTTGCTCCAGTTCACTCAGCTGTAGAAATGAGTTGTGACGTCACAGGTGCCAAGCTGTATCGGCCCCTTTTGCCTTTCCCTTGGATAACATCAGTGACATGGAGAGGGGAGGCTGGTATCCATGGACGACTGCTGGCCTTCCATAAACAAACTTGAGTTGCGACGTCACTGGTGCCAAGCTGTATCGACCTTTGTCTTTCCCTTGGATAACACTGGTGGCGTGAAGAGGGGAGGCCGGTATGCATGGGCGACTGCTGGTCTTCCATAAACAACCTTGCCCGGACTTGTGTCTAGGAGGGTAACTTTCTAGGTGCAATCCCATGGTCATTCATGACCGAAGGGGGTCTTTACCCCCTTATATTGTTAATGTGTCAACATTGTATGTAGCCTCTCTCAAAACTTTATATTCTTTTCTACTTTAGGTACAAGACAAGAAATTTTTGTGGAGGGGGCCAGTCGATTATATCGACCCCAGTATACAACTAGTACTTAATTTATCGAACCTGAAAGGTGGAAAGGCAAAGTCGAACTCGGCGGAATTTGAACTCAGAACGTAACGGCAGACGAAATACCTATTTCTTTACTACCCACAAGGGGCTCAACACGGGTGGGGGACAAACAAGGACAGACAAAGGGATTAAGTCGATTACATCAACCCCAGTGCGTAACTGGTACTTTATTTATCGACCCCGAAAGCATGAAAGGCAAAGTCGACCTCGGCGGAATTTGAACTCAGAACGTAAAGGCAGACGAAATGCCGCTAAGCATTTCGCCCGACGTGCTAACGATTCTGCTAGTTCGTCGCCTTGCCAAAATATAATATAATTTTCGAGTTGTTAGCCATTTATATATTTGAGCGGAGGCGCAATGGCCCAGTGGTTAAGGCAGCGGACTCGCGGTCATAGGATCGCGGTTTCGATTCCCAGACCGGGCGTTGTGAGTGTTTATTGAGCGAAAACACCTAAAAAGCTCCACGAGGCTCCGGCAGGGGATGGTGGTGATCCCTGCTGTACTCTTTCACCACAACTTTCTCTCACTCTTACTTCCTGTTTCTGTTGTACCTGTATTTCAAAGGGCCGGCCTTGTCACTCTCTGTGTCACGCTGAATATCCCCGAGAACTACGTTAAGGGTGCACGTGTCTGTGGAGTGCTCAGCCACTTACACGTTAATTTCACGAGCAGGCTGTTCCGTTGATCGGATCAACCGGAACCCTCGTCGTCGTAACCGACGGAGTGCTTCCGTCCGAGTCTCCGGCAGGGGATGGTGGTGATCCCTGCTGTACTTTTTCACCACAACTTTCTCTCACTCTTACTTCCTGTTTCTGTTGTACCTGTATTTCAAAGGGCCGGCCTTGTCACTCTCTGTGTCACGCTGAATATCCCCGAGAACTACGTTAAGGGTGCACGTGTCTGTGGAGTGCTCAGCCACTTACACGTTAATTTCACGAGCAGGCTGTTCCGTTGATCGGATCAACCGGAACCCTCGTCGTCGTAACCGACGGAGTGCTTCCATCCGAGGCTCCGGCAGGGGATGGTGGTGATCCCTGCTGTACTCTTTCACCACAACTTTCTCTCACTCTTACTTCCTGTTTCTGTTGTACCTGTATTTCAAAGGGGCCGGCCTTGTCACTCTCTGTGTCACGCTGAATATCCCCGAGAACTACGTTAAGGGTGCACGTGTCTGTGGAGTACTCAGCCACTTACACGTTAATTTCACGAGCAGGCTGCTCCGTTGATTCGGATCAACCGGAACCCTCGTCGTCGTAACCGACGGAGTGCTTCCATCCGAGGCTCCGGCAGGGGATGGTGGTGATCCCTGCTGTACTCTTTCACCACAACTTTCTCTCACTCTTACTTCCTGTTTCTGTTGTACCTGTATTTCAAAGGGCCGGCCTTGTCACTCTCTGTGTCACGCTGAATATCCCCGAGAACTACGTTAAGGGTGCACGTGTCTGTGGAGTGCTCAGCCACTTACACGTTAATTTCACGAGCAGGCTGTTCCGTTGATTCGGATCAACCGGAACCCTCGTCGTCGTAACCGACGGGGTGCTTCCACCATTTCAAGGGGCCAGCCTTGTCACTCTCTGTGTCACGCTGAATATCCCCGAGAACTACGTTAAGGGTGCACGTGTCTGTGGAGTGCTCAGCCACTTACACGTTAATTTCACGAGCAGGCTGTTCCGTTGATTCGGATCAACCGGAACCCTCGTCGTCGCAACCGACGGAGTGCTTCCATCCATTCCATATATTTGAGCGTGTTCTCAATGTCAATGAGTCAGTGAGTGTATCTTTGTATGATTTTCTTACAAGATATTTTAATCTCTTGGGATAGCTTTTCAGTCAAAACCTAAAAGTAAGGCGGATCGTTCTGCCCATAATGTGAGTTAAACTGCCCCTGCTAATAATCTTCTCAGTAAACGCTAGGCCCGGAGTTATGGAGGACAATTTCGAGATGTCAACATAACTTGCACTCCATTCAACGATATTGAGTTACTAACAATCCTTCACACAAATCGTGAAGCAGGTTACATAAAGGCGGTGAGCTGGCAGAAACGTTAGCGCGCCGGACGAAATGCTTAGCGGTATTTCGTCTGCCGCTACGTTGTGAGTTCAAATTCCGCCGAGGTCGACTTTGCCTTTCATCCTTTCGGGGTCGATAAATTAAGTACCAGTTTCGCACTGGGGTCGATGTAATCGACTTAATACCTATGTCTGTCCTTGTTTGTCCCCTCTGTGTTTAGCCCCTTGTGGGTAATAATGAAATAGGTTACATATTAGATATAATGGTTTCTCTGTCTGTGAGGGTTCAAAAGCCTATATATTATTGGCGGGATCAACAATAAGGTTTTCCATCCAAAGTGTCATATGACATACACAGTATTTTAAATAGGAGCTGCTAAAACTTTTTATGCTACGGAAAGAAAAATTTGGCAGAATTATATATATCATGCCTTGTGTCCCAAGGAATCCCTGATGCTTGAATGCACAACTTGGCTGGTTTAATGTAAAAAAAAAATGATAATAAACACGAGGAGTGGCTGTGTGGTAAGTAGCTTGTTTACCAACCACATGGTTCCGGGTTCAGTCCCACTGCGTGGCACCTTGGGCAAGTGTCTTCTGCTATAGCCTCGGGCCGACCAAAGCCTTGTGAGTGGATTTGGTAGACGGAAACTGAACGAAGCCCGTCGTATATATGTATATATATATATATGCGTGTGTGTGTTTGTGTGTCTGTGTTTGTCCCCCTAGCATTGCTTGACAACCGATGCTGGTGTGTTTATGTCTCCGTTTCTTAGCGGTTCGGCAAAAGAGACCGATAGAATAAGTACTGGGCTTACAAAAGAATAAGTTGCTCGATTTAAGGCGGTGCTCCAGCATGGCCGCAGTCAAAATGACTGAAACAAGTAAAAGAGAGTAAAGAGTAAAGAGTAAACCACTCCGGTCTATGAGAAATCGAGAAAAAAAAATCGAGAGGAATAGTGAATGCAAAAAGCGGAATGAGGAACGGTGGAACAAGAAAACAAAATGTAAATAGAAACGGAAAAAGAAATTACTGTATTTCCACAACATAAAAATATTAGTGGCTCATATTTAAACACGCTTTACAGAGAGGCTAACACTTGGATGGAAGCACTCCGTCGGTTACGACGACGAGGGTTCCGGTTGATCCGATCAACGGAACAGCCTGCTCGTGAAATTAACGTGTAAGTGGCTGAGCACTCCACAGACACGTGTACCCTTAACGCAGTTCTCGGGGATATTCAGCGTGACACAGAGAGTGACAAGGCCGGTCCCTTGAAATACAAGGTACAACAGAAACAGGAAGTAAGAGTGAGAGAAAGTTGTGGCGAAAGAGTACAGCAGGGATCACCACCATCCCCTGCCGGAGCCTCGTGGAGCTTTTAGGTGTTTTCGCTCAATAAACACTCACAACGCCCGGTCTGGGAATCGAAACCGCGATCCTACGACCGCGAGTCCGCTGCCCTAACCACTGGGCCATTGCGCCTCCACTAACACTTGTAGTGAACAAATAAAAGACGCCATACTGACGTCTTTCTAATTTTAACTGGTTCTGAGAGAGGTTTGTGGGTTGGTTGGTCGGTCGGTTGGGTAGGGAAGGGCAATTATGGGTGACCTTGCTGTTGAACGTTTAATGCATCGACAGGAATAATTGGCAGTGTAAACATTTAGAGGGCAGTGTGTGTGTCTGTGAGTGTGTGTGGTGCATTTGTGTGTGTGGTGTATTTGTGGGTGTGTGCGTGTGTGTGTATATATATATATATATAAGGTGATAAATAAAATATATGCATACATACATACATATATGTACGTACCTACATCTACATGTATATATACATGCATATATAAATAATTATACGTGAGTACAGGACACCACAACAAGACGTATATATATATATATATATATATATATATATACACATAGACGTATTTACGCATATGCTATATATACATATACGTGTGCGTGCACACGCACCTATAAATACAGACATACATTATATATACACGGCTGAGTGTGTGTTTATATACGCATTATATATATATATATACATATATATATATATGCATATAGACACGTGTGCATGATGTACAAATATATGTACAGCTATATATATACTCATAGACATATATGTGTGTGTATTGTGTATTTGGATACGTGTATATATATTATATATGTGCGTTGTGTGCGTGGGCGCGCTTCGTGTGTGTGGGCTTGCTTCGGATGTGCGCGTGCGTATGTATGCATACATACCCACA
>NW_021836582.1:0-20000 GCF_006345805.1 Octopus sinensis | reverse complement strand
TATATATATATATATATATATATACTTCGTTTTTGTATCTGGTGTGCAAGATTATTTATGTGAATTCGTGTGTTGGAGAAAATCTTGTTGCGTCTGCGGAGAGCCATATTGTCTTAATGCATTATTATGTAACACACTCACCGGTTTACTCATTATTTATATTTTTTCTTCCAAAATTTTCGTTTGGTTTGCAATCTTACCAATAGATGTTGATATGGGGTAAAATATACGAAGCCCAGTATACTTATCATGACTACCCGGCACATGCATACACCAGGCACATGCATCACAACTATATGTGCGCGACATGGTGATCTCATATCAAGATAAACAGCACATGACCTTGCAGGTGGGGCCCAGTTAGAATTTTCTTCTGGTCGAGTAACTCATCCTGCTCAAAAGGTCCCTGAATAAGGGTTGTTTAAGGATGTTGAACGAAACACCCATGTTTCCAGAGGTTAATTATTCAAACCCCCAAAAATCCCTCTCAACACATGGCTATGATGCTCCCCCACTACTTCTGCTCGTGATCAGAGATGCACATATCGTCAGCCACTAAGAGACATGGTCAACTGATTAAGGTCAAGCAACTGACAAGCAAATCTTTGGTATTGAGCAGAATATTTGCTGTAGCCCATCTTTTATACCAAGACAAAACAATGTACATGATAACACTTCCAATCAGTTAAGATCAGAAGCCATGAGAGCCACTGCCTCGTACTGCGTCAGGGCATTATCATTATTATTATTATTCAGTAGTTTTATTTTTATAGCGTGCTTTCACTTCACTACCGAGCGCAGCTCTGTGTGCCTTGGGTATGTGCTGTGATTTGTTGTGATGCTCTGATGGTTATTGTATGGAAAGTGTTCTGCGTAGGATGTGTGCAGTGCCTAGTAGTGCAATTTTCTGTATGTTATATGTGTTTGTAAGTCCTGGTGTTTTTGTTATGTATTTGTCTGAATATTTTTTTATCATGCCTAATGCACCTACTATGATAGGAATTGTTTCTGTTTTCAGATTCCACATTCTAGTTACCTCTATTTCCAGGTCTTTGTATTTTGAGAGTTTCTCCATTTCTTTTAGAGACACGTTGTCATCAGCCGGTATTGATACATCAATTAGAAAGCATTTTTTTTCTTCATGATCTCTGACAACTATATCTGGTCTGTTGGCCTTAATTTCTCTATCTGTGTGTATCGGCATATCCCAGAGTATGGTTGCTTTCTCGTTTTCTGTGACCTTTTCTGGTGTGTGCCTATACCATCTTTTTTCTGTTGTTATTCCATAATGTTGGCATAGCTTCCAATGTATGTAGGTTCCAACTCTGTCATGTCTGTGAATATATTCCTTCTTAGCCAGGACTGGGCAGCTAGAGATAATATGATTTATTGTTTCTTGTCCATCTCCACATATTCTGCAGTTACTTGTAATATTTCTTTTCATTACATGTTTTTGGTAATTTCTGGTGGGGAGGCTTTGGTCTTGTGCTGCAATTAAAAATCCCTCTGTTTCTGCTTTGAGTCCTGAGCTTCTCAACCATTGCTGGGATTTTTCTTTGTCTATTTCTTTTGCGTTTAGTTTAGTCCAGTATTTACCATGAAGGGGCTTTTCTTGCCATCGTTTTATCATGGTTCGTTGCTGTTCTATTTTTAGTTTGGATTTCATTTGTTTTATAGCTTTTGTTGTTTCTTCATCTTCTTCTTCTTCTTCATGTTTATTAGGTGGTATGATTTCTTGTTTGTATTTGTCAGCTTCCTTAAATACTGAGAACAGTTTTTTGTTTTGCTCGTGTTTTGCCGCTATCTGGATCAGTTTTCCTTCCTTCTGAAGTAGATATTTTTGCAGTCCTATGGTGGTTATTTTATAGTAGTTTTCCAGCTGTATAAGGCCTCTACCACCTTCTATACGTTGTATATATAGTCTTTCTATGTCAGATTTTGGGTGATGCATCCTAGATCCTGTCATTATTTTTCTTGTTTTCCTATCTATTTTGGTCAGTTCATCTCGTGTCCAGTTAAGGATATTGTAGCTGTAACTTATAACTGGGACAGCTAAAGTGTTGATACCTATTATCTTGTTTTTAGCATTGAGCTCTGTGTTTAGTATTGATCTAACTCGTCTATAATATTCTTTTTTTATTTTCTCTTTCATTTGTGTGTGTTGTGTCTTATCTAGTTCATGGATTCCTAAGTATTTGTAAGTTTGGCTTTGGTCTAGTTCTTTTATTTCATTGGTTTTATCTAGTGTGATGTTGTTACTCTTAACTAGTTTTCCTCTTTTCATGGTTACTTTGGCGCATTTTTTCTAATCCAAATTTCATATCTATTTCTTTGGTAAATCCATGAACTGTCTTTAATAGTGTTTCCAGCTGTTTGTCATTTGCAGCGTATAGTTTTAGGTCATCCATATATAAAAGGTGGCTGATCGTTTTGCCGTAACATTTATATCCGCATCCAGTTCTATTTAGCATATCAGATAGAGGTGACAGTGCCAAGCAGAAAAGGAGTGGAGAGAGCGTGTCTCCCTGGAATATTCCTCTTCTAATGGGGATGTCTTTGGTTTTCATGAGTCCCTCTTTTGTTTGGAGGTGTAGGACTGTTTGCCATTTATTCATAGAGTGCTCTATGAATTTTATGATTGTTGGTGCTACTTTGTTAATGGCTAGTGTTTCGAGGATCCATGTGGGGGGATGCTATCAAACGCCTTTTTGTAGTCAATCCAGGCCATACTGAGGCCTTTCTTCTTCTGTGGCTGTCTTCAGTCATGGCTTTATTAATCATTAGTTGATCTTTACAGCCATATGAGCCTTTGCGGCATCCTTTCTGCTCTTCTGGGAACAGTTTGTTTTCGTCCAGGTGCTTGTTCAGCCTTTGTGATATCACTGCAGTAAATGCCTTGAACATAGTAGGGAGGCAGGTTATTGGTCTGTAGTTTTCTGGTTTTTCTGTTTCATTTGATTTGGGAATTAAGATGGTTTTCCCTTCGCGAGCCATTCAGGCATTGTCTCTGGCTCTGCTAGTACGTTGTTAAAGTTTTCAGCCAGCTTTTTGTGCATTCCTGTTAGATATTTCAACCAGAAGTTGGGGATCTTGTCATGCCCAGGTGCCTTCCAGTTGCTTAGTCTTTGCAGTGCCTGGGTGACCTCTTCAGTTGTTATGGGGGTCCAAAGTTGTTCAGATGCCGAGTTTGTTATTTTGATACTCCTTTTTTTTGGTGGTTCGTTCGCCGACCATATTTCTCTCCAGAATTCTTCCAATTCTTCTGCCGTTGGTGCTGCAGTGACTTCTATTTTATTTTTGCCCAGTTCTTGGTAGAACTTTTTGGGGTTGGAGTTGAACTTTTTGTTTTCTTCAAAGAAGCGTTGGCGTTTCTTGTACCGGCGGATCCTTTGTACTTTGGCAAGGATATCTTGCTTCAGCTTTTCTTTTATTTATCCACAGGGTTATTTATTCACAGGGTTTGTTTGGGTGGTGGTACTCCTGTTTTGGCGGGTTTGGGTGAGTATCCAGCTTCTTTTGTGGCTGCAGTGGCTTTTTTTTGATTCAGTGGCTATCAGTTCAGTGACGGCTAGGTTTATGCTGTTTATAATAGGTGTTGTTATTTCGTTTATTTTGATTCTTGGGAGGTATGGTCGGTAGTCCATTTTGAGCTCTGTGGTTTTCAGTTATTATTATTATTATTATTATTATTATTATTATATTATTATTATTATCGTTACTATTGTTGTTATTATTATTATGAAATTCAAATTATTCTCATAACATTAATTCCGTTGGAGCACGAACGGTGGAAATGCTGCACGGAAACATTCTCATTACCCCATTACACCATTTAAAAGAGGAAAATCTGTAAGTCTTCTGAGATGGTCTGATAAAGCAATCAATGTATATGTAACTGCGGAATCAAATGAAATATCTTCCGTAGATAGACCCCAATGGCTTGCTTGCTTTTCTAAAAATACGCAAGAGAGCTTAGCCAAATCACTGATGGTTTTCAAAGCTACTTGACTGATGGCAACTTCCCAAAATCACGGAAAACTGACATAGTAACCCAAATACATAAAAAAAGAAAGGAAGACGAGAGACAAAAATCTATTGACCTGTCTTATAAGCAGGCATGGCTGTGTGGTTAAGAAGCTAGTTTCGCAAACACGTGGCTTCTGCTTCAATCTCACAACGCTGTCGCTCCTTGGGCAAATGTCTTCTGCTATAGTCCCGGACCAAACAATGTCTTGTGAGTAGATTTTATAAGTGAAAACTGTGTGGAAGCTTATCGTGTGCGTGTGTGTGTGTGTGCGTGTCTTTGTATTTGTGTCTGTGTTTGTCCCCTACACTTCCTGGCAACCAACGTTACTCTGTTTACGCTTCCGTAACCCAGGCTTCGGCAAAAGTGATTTATAGAATAAGTACTAGACTTTAAAATAAATACTCGGTTTTAGTCGATTTGCTCGACTAAAAACACTGGTGCCCCAGCATAGCCGGAGCTCAATAATTTAAACAATTAAAAGTTAAAAGATAGATAATTCGGTTTGTTATAGAGATTCAGTTGTTGGTATATGTAGTACGTGTGGTTTCTATACAGAAAGAAAATGCTTAAGCAGTTTTCGATGTCACAACCAGATGATATTAAATGAAGTTCTGTAGCAACTGAAAACCGACTTTACTATGGTGAATCTACGTTGGATTTTAAAGATATTTAATCGAAGCTGCTACAGTAAATGGTGTTGTCCCTACACGGTTGGATATTCATTATTTGTGGTAATATAAAGCGGTGAACTGGCAGAATCGTTAGCACGCCGGGCGAAATGCGTAGCTGTATTTCATCAGACGTTACGTTCTGGCAGATTCGTTAGCACGCCGGACAAATTTTTTAGAAGCATTTCATCCGTCTTTACGTCCTGAGTTCAAATTCCGCCGATGTCGATTTTGCCTTTTATCCTTTCGGGGTTGATAAAAAAATTACCAATCGAGCACTGGGGTCGATGCAATCGACTAGACCCTTCCACGAACTTGCTGGTCTGGTGCCAAAATTTGAAATCACTATTTGCGGTAATACATACAAATAGCATCTCAAAAAGCAAGGCATCCGCAATAACAGTGGCGTGGGTTTCCCAACAAACAAATATGGAACCTCATACCTATGAAGAATTGATAACAAGACTTCGTTTTCTAACTAATTTTCTTACGGATAGTATAACTAATATGAATGTTGTGTCTAGAATAAATTGCCTTCAATTTCATCCAATAGTTTTATCAGTCAATTGAGTTGCCAATAAATGTTGTGTCTATAATAAATTGTCTTCGAATTCGTTCCATAGTTTATTAGTTTATTAGTTTATTGTCTATTGAATAATGTGTGTGTGTGTGTGTGTGTGTGTGTGTGTGTGTATAAAAGATTATTACTTCGATTTCCTTCCATAGTTAAGCTTACACAAATAGACTGCAGCGTGCTATAAAATGTAATATATTATTAAGGCGGCGAGCAGGCAGAATCGTTAACAAGCCGGATAAGATGCTCAGCGGAATTTCTTCCGGCTCCTTACGTTCGAAGTCAACTTTACCTTTAATCCCTTCTGCGTAGATGAGATAAACTATCAGTCAAGTACTGACTGGGGATCGATGTAATCAATTTGTTCTCTCCCCTCGAAATTTCTGACTTGCAATGGACCGACGTCCCGTTCTGGTAATGTTGCGATCTCGGCCATTTATACGCGATGGAAACTGAGCAACTGAGCAATATGCTTTCTGCGTCCTAGGGGCCCAAGAAAAATATTAGTTTCAAATTTTGACAAACGGCTCGATGATTCGGAGGAAGGAGTAAATAGAATTCATCGACCCGAGTGTTTTACTGGTACTTATATTATCGACCCCGAAAAGACGAAAGGCAAAGTCGTCTTCGGTGGAATTTGAATTCAGAAGGTAAAGACGGATGAAATGCTGCAAAGCATTTTAACCGGCATGCCAGCTCACCACCTCAATTTCGAGTAAGGGAGGGGAACCAGTTGATTACATCGACTCTGGTACTTGGTTAGTGGGGTACTTATTTTAAGGCGGCGTGTTGGCAGAAATGTTAGCACGCCGGGCGAAATGCTTAGCGGTATTTCGCCTGTCTTTACGTTCTGAGTTCAAATTCCGCCGAGGTCGACTTTGCCTTTCGTCCTTTCGGGGTCGATTAAATAAGTACCAGTTACGCACTGGGGTCGATATAATCGACTTAATCCGTTTGTTTGTCCCCTCTGTGTTTAGCCCCTTGTGGGTAGTAAAGAAATAGGTATTTTAAAGATCCTTTCGGGGTCGATAAATTAAGTACCAGTTACGCACTGGGGTCGATATAATCGACTTAATCCGTTTGTCTGTCCTTGTTTGTCCTCTCTGTGTTTAGCACCTTGTGGGTAGTAAATAAATAGGTATTTCGTCTTTCTTTACATTGTGAGTTCAAATTCCAATGAGGTCAACTTCGTCTTTTATCCTTTCGGAGTCGATAAATTAAGTACCAGTTGCGTACTGTGGTCAATCTAATCAACTAGCCCCCTCCTTGTGCCTAGAGTAGAAAAGTGTATGGTACTTTATTTTAAAGACTTTTGGGGAAAGATGTTGACTTCAGCGGTGTCTGAACACAGAGTATTTAGTTCCAGAACATATACTACAAGGCACTTTTCTTTTCCTCCGATGTTCTAACGATTCAGCCAATACTTAACAAAGTTGTCTATTGCCATGAAGCGTGCGGCGTGAAATTTGATGCGGGGAGAGGGGTGGGTGGGATTCGATTAAACTGACCTCTAGTACTTGAATGGTGTCATATCTTATTAAACCCAGAAGGATAAAAGACAAAGTTGACCCCATCGGGATTTGAACTTTGATCACAGAAGGATACAACTAAAAACCGCAAAGCATTTTGTCCGACATGATAATGATTCTGTCTGTCCACAATCAGGCTGTTTCTAATTTAGGCACAACTTTGAAGAATGGTGTTAGGCGACTAAATCAATCCCAACATTTCCCTAAGGCTGTGAGCTGGCTAAATTGTTAACATGTCCGATAAAAAAACCAAAAAAAAACGTAAGTGCATTTCTTCTGGTCACTTACGTTCTGAGTTCAAATATCACCGAGCCTTTCACCCTTTCGGGATCGATAAAATATAGCACCACTCATATACTCAGATAGGCGTATGAGTGGCTGTGTGGTAAGTAGCTTGCTTACGAACCACATGGTTCTGGGTTCAGTCCCACTGCGTGGCACCTTGGGCAAGTGTCTTCTACTATAGCCTCGGGCTGACCAAAGCCTTGTGAGTGGATTTGGTAGCCGGAAACTGAAAGAAGCCCGTCGTATATATGTATATATATATATATATATATATGTGTGTGTGTGTGTGTGTATGTGTTTGTGTGTCTGTGTTTGCCCCCCCCCCCACATCGCTTGACAACCGATGCTGGTGTGTTTACGTCCCCGTAACTTATCGGTTCGGCAAAAGGTACCGATAGAATAAGCTCTAGGCTTACAAAAAATAAGTCCTGGGGTCGATTTGCTCGACTAAAGGCGGTGATCCAGCATGGCCACAGTCAAATGACTGAAACTAGTAAAAGAGTAAAGAGTAAGCGTATACTGTGGGGCGATGTAATCGATTATCACCACTACCATCCAAAAATGCCAGCCTTGAATCCTTCAACGGACCGGCGTCCCGTTCAGAAGGGTCAATATTGAAATTTCGGTCATTTACACGCCATGGAAACTGGGTCACCGGCTTTATGAATCTTAGGGCACGGTGGAGAAAATGTGGGATGGTGATGGGGAGAAAACAACAACAAAAAAAAAAAGTACCTGCCTGAATTTCTATTTTATCGACACCGGAGGGATAAAAAGTAAAAGTGAACCCAGGTGGATTCGAACGCAGGACGCCGAAATCCATAAGGCAGTTGTATCAAGTCCAACGCACTAACATATCTGCTAATCCACAAAAAAATCATTAATATTAATAATGTTGTAGGTGTAATCATTTGCGCAGTATATTATTCGTTGCATCGTATGATGGCGTCGCTGCAGAAAGTTGCTTTTTCGCTGCAGCAGTCCACCTAGTTGTGCTGCAATGTAATACTGTAATATGACTGATCAACTTTACAGATTGATATGCACTTTTGCAAATATCAGTCTATATTTGTTGTAGCTGCTTTGCTTCGTGTCGAAGCTGTTGACCTTGCCCGTTCTTGATCTCCTATAAAGTGAAGACAACGTGTTATCGGATTTTTACTCCAATTTGCATCTCTCTAACGCGTTTGGGTGTCGGAGCAACACACACACACACACACACACACACACACGAACACATATACACACACATATACACATACACGTATGCACATACACGTATGCACACACGCTCACCCGCATGCACGCAAATGTACATGTGCGTGTGTAGGCTTGAGCATGTGTTAAAGTGTTTTTGTGTATATCTGCCTGCTTGACTATATATAGTGAGAGAGAAAGAGAGAGAGAGAGAGAGAGAAAGAGAGAGAGAGAGAAAGCAAGAGAGAGAGGAGAGAAAGCAAGAGAGAGAGAGAGAGAAGCAGATATATGCGTGTGTGCGTGCATACACGTGCACAACCACACGGAACTCACATTCACACACACATATGAGCATGTATGTATTTATATGTTTGTGTGCATATGTATATATATACACACGTACATATATGTATATAATCATACATAAATGCATACATATATACATACATATGTATATATATACCTATACATGCATACATGTGTGTGTGTATTTGTGTGTGATCACGTATCTTCTGTGTTTAGGTGCATATATACTGCAGTAAACAAAGTTTGCTGCAACCGATGACGTGTCTGGCATCAGCTGCAGTGAACTTAGACTTGCCCTTATTAGGGTTGACTGCAACACGTAATGCAACAATTTTTGTGCACTTTGATAGGTCGCAGCTGTTGCATAGTTTTTTTTTTTTATAACGGTTCGTTCGCGGGTGAAGTTTGAGACGCCTTGCTTTTGTGTGTGTGTGTGTGTGTGTGTGTGTGTTAGTGGTGTGTGTGTGTGTGTGTGTGTGTGTGTGTGTGTGTGTGTGCACAGCGAAAAGTGCACGCGACCAGGTCACTTGCGTTTTTTTTTTTGTCTTCGTGTGCAGCCTTGCAAAATGTAAAGTTTTTTTCTGTTTACACATAACAGACCGACGCCTGGTTGCAGTTTAACAAGGCAAACTTAACAATAACAACCATCACCACACCCACGACAACAACAACAACAACAGTAACAACAACAAACCCCACAACAACAACAAAAACCCACAACAAGAACAAAACCCCACAGCAACAACGGCATCGTGTATGCCAACGGAAGGTTGCATTCAATACATTCAGCTCACCTGCGTTCTTGGTTTCGTGTCACGCACTTAGCGCTTCACTGAGCATTGATGTGAGAGGCCTCAATCGCTTTCGCTTGTTTACCTGTAAAGATATTTGTGTGTTTTATTTTATTTTAGTTTGGTTTAGATTTTTCTTTTATTAATGTCTACGCACTTAATGTGGTCAAAAAATGTCACCTCCTTCCTATCGATTTTTATTCCGACTTCCTCTTTTCTATGTGCGAATCGTGTTGTGTGTGTGTGTGTGTGTGTGTGTGTGTGTGTGTGTGTGTGTGTGTGTATGTATGTATGTATGTATGTATGTATGTATGTATGTATGTATGTATATGTATATATATAATATCATGTGTGTGTGTGTGTGTGTAGTGGACAGGGCAAAGTTGACTATTTCTAGCTTGAAAAAACTGATGAACAGCCTTAATAGATTATCGAACCTTTTTTTGGTTGTCTACATCATTTTGATCAATCTCAGAAAAATTATAATATATATATATATATATATATATATACATACATGCATACATATATATCATATATATACACACTTACATACATACATTCAAACACACACACACACACACACACACACAGACGCATATATATATATATAAATATATATATTATATAAAAGGGCTTAGTAAAATAAATTACTTTGCCGCATACTGAACTCATTAGAAATAGCAGCTAAAAAACTTTTTTAAGGCTATTTCTAATACTTAAAGAAAATCTCTCTCATATATAGTGTTTGCATAATTTAACTCACAAAAGTTTGGGGGTAATGACATCGAAAAATCAAATGCTAAGGTTATTCGAGAACGTACGTTTCAAGATTAGTCAAAACAACATTTCTATCATCGGCTCGGAAATTCCTTGGTTGGATTTGGAAACACTGAAAATAAGAACATACCCTCTCGAAGATCTGCTCCCAACTAACAGTGTCAACAAATTCAAAATAAGCAAGCGAGAATCTCTTTTGTCTCCCCTTTCCACCAGCGTGGGTTAAAAAATCATAAACTCTATGCTTATTTCGGTAAAGTCCGAAGCATTAATCAGAGGGAGATTAATTATAATTTCAACAATTGAGGGCAAAATTAATTAATTATTAATCAATTTCACCAAGTGTTCAGTATGCAAAGGGACCATTCAAGGCGAATTCAAATTATTACATTATATAAAAGGGCTTAGTAAAATAAATTACTTTGCCGCATACTGAACTCATTAGAAATAGCAGCTAAAAAACTTTTTTAAGGCTATTTCTAATACTTAAAGAAAATCTCTCTCATATATAGTGTTTGCATAATTTAACTCACAAAAGTTTGGGGGTAATGACATCGAAAAATCAAATGCTAAGGTTATTCGAGAACGTACGTTTCAAGATTAGTCAAAACAACATTTCTATCATCGGCTCGGAAATTCCTTGGTTTGGATTTGGAAACACTGAAAATAAGAACATACCCTCTCGAAGATCTGCTCCCAACTAACAGTGTCAACAAATTCAAAATAAGCAAGCGAAGAATCTCTGTTCTCCCCTTTCCACCAGCGTGGGTTAAAATCATCAAACTCTATGCTTATTTCGGTAAAGTCCGAAGCATTAATCAGAGGGAGATTAATTATAATTTCAACAATTGAGGGCAAAATTAATTAATTATTAATCAATTTCACCAAGTGTTCAGTATGCAAAGGGACCATTCAAGGCGAATTCAAATTATTACATTATATAAAAGGGCTTAGTAAAATAAATTACTTTGCCGCATACTGAACTCATTAGAAATAGCAGCTAAAAAACTTTTTAAGGCTATTTCTAATACTTAAAGAAAATCTCTCTCATATATAGTGTTTGCATAATTAACTCACAAAAGTTTGGGGGTAATGACATCGAAAAATCAAATGCTAAGGTTATTCGAGAACGTACGTTTCAAGATTAGTCAAAACAACATTTCTATCATCGGCTCGGAAATTCCTTGGTTTGGATTTGGAAACACTGGAAATAAGAACATACCCTCTCGAAGATCTGCTCCCAACTAACAGTGTCAACAAATTCAAAATAAGCAAGCGAAGAATCTCTGTTCTCCCCTTTCCACCAGCGTGGGTTAAAATCATCAAACTCTATGCTTATTTCGGTAAAGTCCGAAGCATTAATCAGAGGGAGATAATTATATTTCAACAATTGAGGGCAAAATTAATTAATTATTAATCAATTTCACCAAGTGTTCAGTATGCAAAGGGACCATTCAAGGCGAATTCAAATTATTACATTATATAAAAGGGCTTAGTAAAATAAATTACTTTGCCGCATACTGAACTCATTAGAAATAGCAGCTAAAAAACTTTTTAAGGCTATTTCTAATACTAAAGAAAAATCTCTCTCATATATAGTGTTTGCATAATTTAACTCACAAAAGTTTGGGGGTAATGACATCGAAAAATCAAATGCTAAGGTTATTCGAGAACGTACGTTTCAAGATTAGTCAAAACAACATTTCTATCATCGGCTCGGAAATTCCTGGTTTGGATTTGGAAACACTGAAAATAAGAACATACCCTCTCGAAGATCTGCTCCCAACTAACAGTGTCAACAAATTCAAAATAAGCAAGCGAAGAATCTCTGTTCTCCCTTTCCACCAGCGTGGGTTAAAATCATCAAACTCTATGCTTATTTCGGTAAAGTCGAAGCGAAGCATTAATCAGAGGGAGATTAATTATAATTTCAACAATTGAGGGCAAAATTAATTAATTATTAATCAATTTCACCAAGTGTTCAGTATGCAAAGGGACCATTCAAGGCGAATTCAAATTATTACATTATATAAAAGGGCTTAGTAAAATAAATACTTTGCCGCATACTGAACTCATTAGAAATAGCAGCTAAAAAACTTTTTTAAGGCTATTTCTAATACTTAAAGAAAATCTCTCTCATATATAGTGTTTGCATAATTTAACTCACAAAAGTTTGGGGGTAATGACATCGAAAAATCAAATGCTAAGGTTATTCGAGAACGTACGTTTCAAGATTAGTCAAAACAACATTTCTATCATCGGCTCGGAAATTCCTTGGTTTGGATTTGGAAACACTGAAAATAAGAACATACCCTCTCGAAGATCTGCTCCCAACTAACAGTGTCAACAAATTCAAAAAAGCAAGCGAAGAATCTCTGTTCTCCCCTTTCCACCAGCGTGGGTTAAAATCATCAAACTCTATGCTTATTTCGGTAAAGTCCGAAGCATTAATCAGAGGGAGATTAATTATAATTTCAACAATTGAGGGCAAAATTAATTAATTATTAATCAATTTCACCAAGTGTTCAGTATGCAAAGGGACCATTCAAGGCGAATTCAAATTATTACATTATATAAAAGGGCTTAGTAAAATAAATTACTTTGCCGCATACTGAACTCATTAGAAATAGCAGCTAAAAAACTTTTTTAAGGCTATTTCTAATACTTAAAGAAAATCTCTCTCATATATAGTGTTTGCATAATTTAACTCACAAAAGTTTGGGGGTAATGACATCGAAAAATCAAATGCTAAGGTTATTCGAGAACGTACGTTTCAAGATTAGTCAAAACAACATTTCTATCATCGGCTCGGAAATTCCTTGGTTTGGATTTGGAAACACTGAAAATAAGAACATACCCTCTCGAAGATCTGCTCCCAACTAACAGTGTCAACAAATTCAAAATAAGCAAGCGAAGAATCTCTGTTCTCCCCTTTCCACCAGCGTGGGTTAAAATCATCAAACTCTATGCTTATTCGGTAAAGTCCGAAGCATTAATCAGAGGAAGATTAATTATAATTTCAACAATTGAGGGCAAAATTAATTAATTATTAATCAATTTCACCAAGTGTTCAGTATGCAAAGGGACCATTCAAGGCGAATTCAAATTATTACATTATATAAAAGGGCTTAGTAAAATAAATTACTTTGCCGCATACTGAACTCATTAGAAATAGCAGCTAAAAAACTTTTTTAAGGCTATTTCTAATACTTAAAGAAAATCTCTCTCATATAGTGTTTGCATAATTTAACTCACAAAAGTTTGGGGGTAATGACATCGAAAAATCAAATGCTAAGGTTATTCGAGAACGTACGTTTCAAGATTAGTCAAAACAACATTTCTATCATCGGCTCGGAAATTCCTTGGTTTGGATTTGGAAACACTGAAAATAAGAACATACCCTCTCGAAGATCTGCTCCCAACTAACAGTGTCAACAATTCAAAATAAGCAAGCGAAGAATCTCTGTTCTCCCCTTTCCACCAGCGTGGGTTAAAATCATCAAACTCTATGCTTATTTCGGTAAAGTCCGAAGCATTAATCAGAGGAGATTAATTATAATTTCAACAATTGAGGGCAAAATTAATTAATTATTAATCAATTTCACCAAGTGTTCAGTATGCAAAGGGACCATTCAAGGCGAATTCAAATTATTACATTATATAAAAGGGCTTAGTAAAATAAATTACTTTGCCGCATACTGAACTCATTAGAAATAGCAGCTAAAAAACTTTTTTAAGGCTATTTCTAATACTTAAAGAAAATCTCTCTCATATATAGTGTTTGCATAATTTAACTCACAAAAGTTTGGGGGTAATGACATCGAAAAATCAAATGCTAAGGTTATTCGAGAACGAACGTACGTTTCAAGATTAGTCAAAACAACATTTCTATCATCGGCTCGGAAATTCCTTGGTTTGGATTTGGAAACACTGAAAATAAGAACATACCCTCTCGAAGATCTGCTCCCAACTAACAGTGTCAACAAATTCAAAATAAGCAAGCGAAGAATCTCTGTTCTCCCCTTTCCACCAGCGTGGGTTAAAATCATCAAACTCTATGCTTATTTCGGTAAAGTCCGAAGCATTAATCAGAGGGAGATTAATTATAATTTCAACAATTGAGGGCAAAATTAATTAATTATTAATCAATTTCACCAAGTGTTCAGTATGCAAAGGGACCATTCAAGGCGAATTCAAATTATTACATGATAAAAGGGCTTAGTAAAATAAATTACTTTGCCGCATATTGAACTCATTAGAAATAGCAGCTAAAAAACTTTTTTAAGGCTATTTCTAATACTTAAGAAAATCTCTCTCATATATAGTGTTTGCATAATTTAACTCACAAAAGTTTGGGGGTAATGACATCGAAAAATCAAATGCTAAGGTTATTCGAGAACGTACGTTTCAAGATTAGTCAAAACAACATTTCTATCATCGGCTCGGAAATTCCTTGGTTTGGATTTGGAAACACTGAAAATAAGAACATACCCTCTCGAAGATCTGCTCCCAACTAACAGTGTCAACAAATTCAAAATAAGCAAGCGAAGAATCTGTTCTCCCCTTTCCACCAGCGTGGGTTAAAATCATCAAACTCTATGCTTATTTCGGTAAAGTCCGAAGCATTAATCAGAGGGAGATTAATTATAATTTCAACAATTGAGGGCAAAATTAATTAATCATTAATCAATTTCACCAAGTGTTCAGTATGCAAAGGGACCATTCAAGGCGAATTCAAATTATTACATTATATAAAAGGGCTTAGTAAAATAAATTACTTTGCCGCATACTGAACTCATTAGAAATAGCAGCTAAAAAACTTTTTTAAGGCTATCTAATACTTAAAGAAAATCTCTCTCATATATAGTGTTTGCATAATTTAACTCACAAAAGTTGGGGGTAATGACATCGAAAAATCAAATGCTAAGGTCGTTATTCGAGAACGTTACGTTTCAAGATTAGTCAAAACAACATTTCTATCATCCAAATCCAAACCAAGGAATTTCCGAGCCGATGATAGAAATGTTGTTTTGACTAATCTTGAAACGTACGTTCTCGAATAACCTTAGCATTTGATTTTTCGATGTCATTACCCCCAAACTTTTGTGAGTTAAATTATGCAACACACTATATATGAGAGAGATTTTCTTTAAGTATTAGAAATAGCCTTAAAAAAGTTTTTTAGCTGCTATTTCTAATGAGTTCAGTATGCGGCAAAGTAATTTATTTTACTAAGCCCTTTTATATAATGTAATAATTTGAATTCGCCTTGAATGGTCCCTTTGCATACTGAACACTTGGTGAAATTGATTAATAATTAATTAATTTTGCCCTCAATTGTTGAAATTATAATTAATCTCCCTCTGATTAATGCTTCGGACTTTACCGAAATAAGCATAGAGTTGATGATTTTAACCCACGCTGGTGGAAAGGGGAGAACAGAGATTCTTCGCTTGCTTATTTTGAATTGTTGACACTGTTAGTTGGAGCAGATCTTCGAGAGGGTATGTTCTTATTTTCAGTGTTTCCAAATCCAAACCAAGGAATTTCCGAGCCGATGATAGAAATGTTGTTTTGACTAATCTTGAAACGTACGTTCTCGAATAACCTTAGCATTTGATTTTTCGATGTCATTACCCCCAAACTTTTGTGAGTTAATTATGCAAACACTATATATGAGAGAGATTTTCTTTAAGTATTAGAAATAGCCTTAAAAAAGTTTTTTAGCTGCTATTTCTAATGAGTTCAGTATGCGGCAAAGTAATTTATTTTACTAAGCCCTTTTATATAATGTAATAATTTGAATTCGCCTTGAATGGTCCCTTTGCATACTGAACACTTGGTGAAATTGATTAATAATTAATTAATTTTGCCCTCAATGTTGAAATTATAAATAATATAAATATATATATATATATATATATATATATAGAATATATATATATATATATATATTATATATATATATGTAAGGATAGATAGATAGATAGATAGATAGATAGATAGATAGATAGATAGATAGATAGATAGATAGGCAGCAGAAGCAAAACAGGTGGAGCAAGCAGCAGATATGAACTCATTAAAGGAATGTTGGGAAGAGTTATAATAAATGTGTGAGTGTATGTGTGTATGTATGTATGTATGTATGTATGTATGTATATGGATGTATGTCCGTGTGTATTTATATATGTAAATTTATCGACTGAAAACGAGCAAAAGCGAATCAGAGTCCTAATGTTTCGTGCATGTGATTTATCAGTCACGGAAGTCTCGGTCCTTGAATCATTTTTGTCTACCAAATCCACTCAAAAGTCTTTGGCCGGCCCGAGAGTATAGTAGCAGACACTCGCTTAAGGTGCCACGAAGTGGGACTGAACTTGGAACCATGTGGTTGGGAAGTGGACTTCTTACCACACACACACGTATATATATATATATATATATATATATATCACCGTGACCGACCAAGCTATCAGATGTTCTACACATCGCTGGTCACAATGCGCTTTGCATTGTTTTAGCCTTCAAATGACGCCACCTCGCTGGCAAAGCGAGCAGGCCAACAGAAGAAAGAGTGAGAGAAAGTTGTGGCGAAAGAGTACAGCAGGGATCGCCGCCACCACCCTGCCGGAGCCTCGTGGAGCTTTAGGTGTTTTCGCTCAATAAACACTCACGACGCCCGATCTGGGAATCGAAACCGCGGTCCTACAACCGCGAGTCCGCTGCCCTAGCCACTGGGCCATTGCGCCTCCACACACACACACACACACACACACACACACACACACACACACACACACCACACACACACATATAAAGGGTAAAGACCCCCTTCGGTCATGAGTGACCATGGGTTTGCACCTAGAGAGTTACCCTCTGAGGCACAAGTCTGGGCAAGGTTGTTTTATGGAAGACCAGTAGTCGCCCATGCATACCGGCCTCCCCTCCCCACGCCACCAGTGTTATCCAAGGGAAAGACAAAGGTCGATACAGCTTGGCACCTGTGACGTCGCAACTCATTTCTACAGCTGAGTGAACACACACATATATGTATATATATATATACATACATACACTCACACACGCTAACATTACATAATGCTCAATGCCTTCAATTCTATATGTCTGCTCCATTTGCAACACATTTTGCTGGTTGACGATACTATCTTCATCTTACCAAGAAGTTGTTTGCAGAAGCTAGGAGCGGTAAACTATAACGAATAAAGCACTGGATGTAGAGATTTTGTAAGGACCAGACTTAAAGACTGTCTGTTATCAATCGAGCATTTCATTGTTAAGCTAACGCCAGTTTGAAAGACATCGGGTCAATAACTGAGAAGGCCAGCTATTGGATATGGCTGAAAAGGGATGATGAAAACTGGTTAGGTAAGAGATGTTCCAATGTGATGCTCCACAATTTGAATTCTTCTCATGATTCCGAGATGTGGGACTTAAAATACCATCGTAAAAGACCAAAGATAATGCTTATGAATTCTAATCCAGCTTGCACGGCCAGTTTCGTGGGAGAGGATCAGTCGACTTTATCGACGTTCGTTCTCAACTGGTACGTAATTTAATCGACCCCGAAAGGATGAAAGGTAAGGTCAATCTCGGTGGAATTAGGATCAGTCGACTTTATCGACGTTTGTTCTCAACTGGTACGTAATTTAATCGACCCCAAAAGGATGAAAGGTAAGGTCAATCTCGGTGGAATTTGAACTCCGAATGTAAAGACGAACAAAACAACGCCAACCATTTTACCTGAGCGGTAAGATCCAACCAGCTCTCCGCTGGTGCATATTGCTATATATGAATTGTGTGCAAATTCTGTCTAATATTTTTTCGTTTACATCAACGTTTCGTGAGTGCATCATCAGACATCCTTAATATTTGCTTTATTGCAACTGAGATACGTTGAGTGCAGTGCACTTTGCAATATAAAATGAAAGTTTGCTGTGTTACGTATAATGAGACATTATATCCAGGCTCTAATTCTGTTAAATGCACAAGGCCTGAAATTTTGGGGGAGGGTCTAGTCGATTATATCGACCCCAGTGCGTAACTAGTATTTATTTTATCGACCCCGAAAGGATGAATGGCAAAGCTGACCTCGGCGGAGTTTGAACTCAGAACATAATGTTGCAAAACATTTTGCCCGGTGTGCTAACGATTCTACCTGCTCGCTGCCTTTCTAACATGGATCATAGTATCAAAATCTACAGACAACTGTGTAGTTGTCATTACGCTTCGTATGTTGCACCTTACTTTGATCAACGTTACTGAGGACATGGCGAAGTAGTCGACGATAAAAGGAACGTTTGATCAGTGTTCTATACACGATCACCCGGCATTTAGTAAGGATCATACTCTCCTGATATTTTGGATTTTTTAAAAAACAGGCGCTGACGTGGGTGCGTGGGACGTGTGACGTGGGTGCGTGGTAAGAAGTTTGCTGCCAGTCACATGGATTCGGGTTCAGTCTCACTGTGCGACACTCTGGGTAAGTGTCTTCTACTATAACCTTGGACTGACCAAACCCTTGTGAGTATATTTGGTAGACGGAAACTGAAAGAAATCCGTCGTATACAAACACATACACATGAGAGAATATAAGATCTTGTTGTACGCTTGATAATTTAACAATTGTGGAATTTATTATATATCGAACTTCATGGGTCGTACCATTTGACGATACGAACTGCTGACCTTTCAGTGAGTTGTTTATTACTCTAGTTACTTGACTATCGCGACCCCTTCTTAACGTGAGTAGCTTGTGTTAATATGATACAGACGATGTCCTTGAGTATTCATATTTGGTCCCTGGTGCATTGTTCTAGCTCATTGACTATCTAGTACCTGGGTGCCTCAGCAATTAGGTTACTGCTTTGTCTCAAACATTGCTATCTCCCTGTCTAAACAACTGTGCTAAACCAAGTGTTACCATAATGTGGTTTGCAATACCAACTCAATATCAAACCCTACAGATATTAATATATAGTACCTCGTTATGGCTGCGAGCTGGCAGAATCGTTAGCACCCGGGCAAAATGCTTAGCAGCATTTCGTCCGTCTTAACGTTCTGAGTTCAAATTCCATCGAGTTCGACCTCGCCTTTCATTCTTTCGAGGTCGGTAAAATAAATACCAAATGAACACTGGGGTCGATGTAATCAACTTACCCCTGAAATTCCTGGCCTTGTGCCAAAATTTGAGACGAATATATGGTACCTTGCTGCACTATCAAGTACTATTGGTCTGGTCTTGTAGTACCTTAGTAATTTAGTCATTATGGTACATACAAGTAACCAAAAAGCACGGTACATCGGTGGTACGCCTATAGAACCGTGGTACACCTATAGAACCAAACATAGTACCTTTGCGATTTAATCACTGTGGTACGTCCACTGATCCAAACACGTAGTACCTTGGCAGTTTAACTACTGTGGTATATCCACTAACACAATCATAGTACATTGGTGCATTAAACGCTATGGTACCTTAATAGTACCACAAGTTCAAAAACGGTCAAACTGAGTTCATTGATCTCTATGGTGCAGCCATTGACCCCACAGAGGATGCTTTGGGGGTATTAATCACTCAGGTACGGCTACTAACTCAAATAGGTGTAATTTCGGTACATTAAGCAGTAAGCTATTTATTCTTACGTAAATAGGTGGTAACTGTTTAAAAATACGATAATATGAAATGTATTGAAGGAGGTTTCCCTGCTACATAGAGCCGGTTGAGCAGCTTATACATACAGGATATATATATGTGTGTGTGTGTGTGTGTGTGTGTGTGTGTGTGTGTGTGTGTGTGTGTGCGCGCGCGCTTAAATGCTTGCA